>NC_048576.1:73351080-73478580 GCF_013265735.2 Oncorhynchus mykiss | reverse complement strand
CTGTCATCCTCCTCCTCTCACCTCCCTACCCTCTCCCCCCCTGCCCTGTCCTCCTCCACCTCTCACCCTCCTCTCACCTTCCTACATTCTCCCCCTGCCCTGTCCTCCTCTACCTCCCACCCTCTTCCTCTCACCTTCCTACCTTCTCCACCCTCCCCCTGCCCTGTCCTCCTCCTCCTCTCACCTTCCTACCTTCTCCCCCCCTGCCCTGTCCTCCTCCTCCTCTCACCTTCCTACCCTCTCCCCCTGTCCTCCTCCTCCTCTCACCTTCCTACCTTCTCCACCCTCCCCCTGCCCTGTCCTCCTCCTCCTCTCACCTTCCTACCTTCTCCACCCTCCCCCTGCCCTGTTCTCCTCCTCCTCTCACCTCCCTACCCTCTCCCCCTGTCCTCCTCCTCCTCTCACCTTCCTACCCTCTCCCCCTGTCCTCCTCCTCCTCTCACCTCCCTACCCTCTCCCCCTGTCCTCCTCCTCCTCTCACCTTCCTACCCTCTCCCCCTGTCCTCCTCCTCCTCTCACCTCCCTACCCTCTCCCCCTGTCCTCCTCCTCCTCTCACCTTCCTACCCTCTCCCCCTGTCCTCCTCCTCCTCTCACCTCCCTACCTTCTCCCCCCTCCCCCTGCCCTGTCCTCCTCCTCTCACCTTCCTACCTTCTCCACCCTCCCCCTGCCCTGTCCTCCTCCTCCTCTCACCTCCCTACCCTCTCCCCCTGTCCTCCTCCTCCTCTCACCTTCCTACCCTCTCCCCCTGTCCTCCTCCTCCTCTCACCTCCCTACCCTCTCCCCCTGTCCTCCTCCTCCTCTCACCTCCCTACCCTCTCCCCCTGTCCTCCTCCTCCTCTCACCTTCCTACCCTCTCCCCCTGTCCTCCTCCTCCTCTCACCTCCCTACCCTCTCCCCCTGTCCTCCTCCTCCTCTCACCTCCCTACCCTCTCCCCCTGTCCTCCTCCTCCTCTCACCTTCCTACCCTCTCCCCCTGTCCTCCTCCTCCTCTCACCTCCCTACCCTCTCCCCCTGTCCTCCTCCTCCTCTCACCTTCCTACCTTCTCCACCCTCCCCCTGCCCTGTCCTCCTCCTCCTCTCACCTTCCTACCTTCTCCACCCTCCCCCTGCCCTGTCCTCCTCCTCCTCTCACCTCCCTACCCTCTCCCCCTGTCCTCCTCCTCCTCTCACCTTCCTACCCTCTCCCCCTGTCCTCCTCCTCCTCTCACCTCCCTACCCTCTCCCCCTGTCCTCCTCCTCCTCTCACCTCCCTACCCTCTCCCCCTGTCCTCCTCCTCCTCTCACCTTCCTACCTTCTCCACCCTCCCCCTGCCCTGTCCTCCTCCTCCTCTCACCTCCCTACCCTCTCCCCCTGTCCTCCTCCTCCTCTCACCTTCCTACCCTCTCCCCCTGTCCTCCTCCTCCTCTCACCTCCCTACCCTCTCCCCCTGTCCTCCTCCTCCTCTCACCTCCCTACCCTCTCCCCCTGCCCGTCTCCAGCAGCAGGAGGGTGCACTTTGAGCGGATTAACACAGTGCCCGTTAAGGGTCAGCGGGCATCTCGCCGCGGCCCCAGGAAGCATCACTCTCTCTCCAGAACCCTGCTCAGGTACTGCAGGCCAGAGGTCAGAGGTCAGACTGGGCCTACAGTACACTGGCCAATGAGGACAGCACTTCCTGTCTGATTACAGTAACATACAGTATGCAACCATGGGGAGCCAGAACATCCTGTGATGGATAACATACTGACACAGGTTTAGCTGAGTGTTTACCCCACCAATGTTTGTGTCCTAGGTTATGTTGGTAATGGCTCAGATCTAGGGAGTACAAAGAGTATGAAGTTCAGAACAGAGAGAATTATCAAGAGGGTGCAGGGTCTCCGTAAGATAGAAAACTGCATCTGGCATAAAGACACAGCTTGAATGAACTGAATGAACTGTCTTCCATTGCCTATAGCTATAAGCCTCTCTTCAGGGGTGCTGTTGTTTTCTCTTTGTGCTATGACTGGTTTTGTTATATGACTCACCTCATTGACACATCTGACTCACACTGAATTGGTCATAATAAAGGAGCCTAACACAGGGACCTGCCATTTTCCTGGAATACACAACAACCACCGCATTCCATTGTGGTCAGGCCAAAGACTAAGCAACGATAATGTCGCCTCAGACTTTATGAATCTCTGTGTGAGTTAGGGACCATAGAATACATGTCCACTGATTTGATGTTACAGTCATTAAAAGACCATACTTGCGTTTGACTGAGTCTTAAACTAACCTGAGTTGCTTTTTAAACTAAGCCACTCTGGTTAGTTTGTGTATAGCGGCAGGGTTGGGTTAGCTTGGCCTTCTGCAGCACCTGATTAGATTAGACTGGCAGAGGCAGAGAACATTGTATTGTGATCCTTATTGAATGTACAGATTATATGATTCAATAGAAAACAACAGCTCACAGAAAAAAAGAGGCAAAGGCTGAGAGGGGCAGAGAGAGAGAGAGGCCGAGAGAGAGAGAGGCAGAGAGAGAGAGAGCTTGCTATTGAGAAAGGCCGCCAAAGGCAGACCTGGATCTTAAGAGAAGACAGGCTATGTGCACACTGCCCACAAAATGAGGTGGAAACTGAGCTGCACTTCCTAACCTCCTGCCAAATGTATGACCATATTAGAGACACTTATTTCCCTCAGATTACACAGACCCACAAAGAATTTGAAAACAAATCTAATTTGATAAACATATGTTTCCCATGCCACTAAAAAGAGAGAGAGAGAGACCAAGGTAGAGCGAGGCAGAGGTAGAGCGAGGCAGAGGTAGAGCGAGGCAGAGGTAGAAGGCGAGAGAGGGGGGCAGAGGTAGAGGGCTAGAGAGGGGGGCAGAGGTAGAGAGCGAGAAACCCGGAGAGGTAGAGAGAGCGAGAGAGCCAGAGGGAGCGGGAGAGAGTCGCTCCAGATGTTCCATCAGGCAGAGGTCTATTTATAGCCTCAGAGGTCACGGATGGCAGACTGACAGACTCTGATGACACGCCACGACCTGGAGGACAGGGCAGCTGGTCTGGAATGCCAGAAATTCAATCAGGTCACTAACAGACTGATAGAGATAGTACATCCATCCACAACCCAGGGGAACACAGGACACAGTATTTCAAATGATTTGTCCATATTACCCAGAATAATCCTTTACATGCAACAGGTACAGTAGCAGTTTAGTGAGCTATAATTACTGTTGCTAGGGAGTAGGGCTTGGAATTCCAATAATAATATCATGATTCTCACGAGTATATATGTATTTCTATTTGATACTGTGATTTTATTGTGTTTCGATGTTCCAAACATATTGCTCACCATATGTCTTCTGCAGAGGGACAAGAGAGAGCCAGGAGAAAACCAGTTCAGTGGGTAGTAGTGGTGAGGGAAGAAATCGATAGTTACATATCGGAATATATTTTTTTGACAATATATCGTATCAACTATCGCAATATTATTTTACACCAAAGTCCCAAGTATTTTTCCTTAAGAGCTTGTTCTCCATCTTCTTTTTAAATAGAGAGACTTTTTGTTTTCAGCACTTTTATCTCCATGACTGATCAAAACTCGTTTTCGCCTGGCTCCCTGTTGTCCCTCTGCAGAAGACATGTGGTGAGCAATATGTTTGGAACATCGAAACACGATCAAATCAACTCCATTGTAGGTTTGATATTACTTAAATGGCCAAATCTCCCTTAAAAAAACATGACTTACATCGATTGTTAGCTTGTCAAAACAAATTAGTTGTTAGTAGTTAGTTGAGGTAATATGTACATGTAGGTAGAGTTATTAAAGTGACTATGCATAGATGATAACAGAGAATAGCAGTGGTGTAAAAGAGGGGGAGGGGAGGGGGGGCATTTGATATATAGTCTGGGTGGCCATTTGATTAGATGTTCAGGAGTCTTATGGCTTGGGGGTAGAAGCTGTTTAGAAGCCTCTTGGACCTAGACTTGGCACTCCGGTATCGCTTGCCGTGCGGTATAAGAGAGAACAATCTATGACTAGGGTGGCTGGAGTCTTCGACAATAGGGCCTTCCTCTGACACCACCTGGTATAGAGGTCCTGGATGGCAGAGAGCTTGGCCCCAGTGATGTACTGGGCCGTACGCACTACCCTCTGTAGTGCCTTGCGGTCAGAGGCCGAGTAGTTGCCAAACCAGGAAGTAATGCAACCATGCTCTCAATGTTGCAGCTGTAGAACCTTTTGAGGATCTGAGGATCTTTGACCCATGCCAAGTCTTTTCAGTCTCCTGAGGGGGAATAGGTTTTGTCGTGCCCGCTTCATGACTGTCCTGGTGTGCTTGGACCATGTTAGTTTGTTGGTGATGTGGACACCAAGGAACTTGAAGCTCTCAACCTGCTCCACATCAGCCCCGTCGATGAGAATGGAGGCATGCTCGGTCCTCTTTTTCCCGTAGTCCACAATCATCTCCTTTGTGTTGATCACGTTGAGGGAGAGGTTGTTGTCCTGGCACCACACGGCCAGGTCTCTGACCTCCTCCCTATAGGCTGTCTCGTCTTGGTCGGTGATCAGGCCTATCACTGTTGTGTCATCTGCAAACTTAATGATGGTTTTGGAGTCATGCCTGGCCGTGCAGTCATGAGTGAACAGGGAGTACAGGAGGGGACTGAGCACGCACCCCTGAGGGGCTCCTGTGTTGAGGATCAGCGTGGCGGATGTGTTGTTACCTACCCTTACCACCTGGGGGCGGCCCGTCAGGAAGTCCAGGATCCAGTTGCAGAGGGAGGTGTTTAGTCCCAGGGTCCTTAGCTTATTGATGAGCTTTGAGGGCACTATGGTGTTGAACGCTGGGCTGTAGTCAATGAATGGCATTCTCACACAGGTGCTCCTTTTGTCCAGGTGGGAAAGGGCAGTGTGGAGTGCAATAGCGATTGCATCATCTGTGGATCTGTTAGAGCGGTATGCAAATTGGAGTGGGTCTATGGTTTCTGGGATAATAGTGTTGATGTAAGCCATGACCAGCCTTTTCGAAGCACTTCATGGCTACAGATGTGAGTGCTACAGGTCGGTAGTCATTTAGGCAAGTTACCTTAGTGTTCTTGGGCACAGGGACTATGGTGGTCTGCTTAAAACATGTTGGTATTACAGACTCGGACAGGGAGAGGTTGAAAATATCAGTGAAGACACCAGTTGGTCAGTGCATGCTCGCAGTACACGTCCTGGTAATCCGTCTGGCCGTGTGAGTGTTGACCTGTGATAAGTTCTTACTCACATCGGCTTCGGAGTGCGTGATCACACAGTCTTCCGGAACAGCTGGTGCTCTCATATGCATGTTTCAGTGTTATTTGCCTCGAAGCGAGCATACAGGTAGTTTAGCTAGTCTGATAGGCTTGTGTCACTGGGCAGCTCTCGGCTGTGCATCCCTTAGTAGTCTGTAATGGTTTGCAAGCCCTGCCACATCCGATGAGTGTCAGGGCCGGTGTAGTACGATTCGATCTTAGTCCTGTATTGACACTTTGATGGTTCGTCGGAGGGCATAGCGGGATTTCTTATAAGCTTCCGGGTTAGAGTCCCACTCCTTGAAAACGGCAGCTTTAGCCTTTAGCTCAGTGTGGATGTTGCCTGTAATCCATGGCTTCTTGTTGGGGTATGTACGTACAGTCGCTGTGGGGACGACGTCATCGATGCACTTATTGATGAAGCCAATGACTGATGTTGTGTACTCCTCAATGCCATTGGAGGAATCCTGGAACATATTCCAGTCTGTGCTAGCAAAACAGTCCTGTAGCTTAGCATCTGCTTCATCTGACCACCTTTTTATTGATCGAGTCACTGGTGCTTCCTGTTTTAATTTTTGCATGTAAGCAGGAATCAAGAGGATAGAATTATGGTCAGATTTGCCAAATGGAGGACGAGGGAGAGCTTTGTATGCTTCTCTCTGTGTGGAGTAAAGGTGGTCCCGAGTTTTTTCCCCTCTGGTTGCACATTTAACATGCTGCATCCTGCATTAAAGTCCCCGGCTACAAGGAGCACCACCTCTAGGTGAGCGTATTCCCATTTGCTTATGGCGGAATGCAGCTCATTGAGTGCGGTCTTAGTGCCAGCATCAGTCTGTGGTGGTATGTAGACAGCTACGAAAACTACAGATGAAAACTCTCTAGATAGTGTGGTCTACAGCTTATCATAAGATTCTCTACCTCAGGCAAGCAAAACCTTGAGACTTCCTTAGATATCGTAAACCAGGTATTATTTACAAAAATACAGAAGTAGGGGTTTATTCGATCGCCTACGAATTATCAGAAGAATCTGGGTCTATTCCCGGGAGAGCAGTATATCATTCTCATTTCCAGCAGCAGAATACTTCCAGCATGCTTTGAGAGTGGAGAGTGTTCAGTCTTTACATTTATTCAAATGTTTATGACTTTATTACTGTGCTGTAATGCTGCAAAGGCAGACAAAGTAATACATATACACCAGACCCATGAGAGAGACGGTGTGTGTGGTGTGTGTTTGTGTGTGTGTGTGTGTGTGTGTGTGTGTGTGTGTGTGTGTGTGTGGGTGGGTGGGTGTGGGCATGTGTGTGGGTGTGTGTGTGTGTGGGCGTGTGTGCCTGGACTGGAACACGTCTGGGCTTCCCTCTCTCTGGTTGATGGCCTATTACTAGTGCAGTCAAGAACAATTAGTCATTTTTTCCATTCTTGGGAAGTGTGGCGTTATCAGTTCATTGCATGTTTGCCCACCCAGTCTTCCAAATCGAGCTTTGAGGAGGGACATCTAATGACATCTCTATATCTCTCAGGCTAATAACTGATGCACTCTGTGCTAGATAGCTGGAGTTAGCAGACTCCCTCTACAAGAGAAGTACTGTGGAACTAGGTGATCAGAGAGAGTTCTGTGGATAGGTTGGAGTTTGTGAGATGAGATGTGTGCTTCCCGCGGACTGAGTGGCTGGTGTTTGTGGTGTCAGGGGCACAGCGGACTGGTTCGGGGTCAGTAAGGACGGCGATGCCACCCAGAAATGGCAGAGGAAGAGTCTGCGCCATTGCAGCATGCGCTATGGCCGTCTGAAGCCCCAGGTGATCCGGGAGATGGACCTGTCCAGTCAGGACAACATCTCTCTGACCAGCACCGAGACGCCCCCGCCCCTCTACGTACCCTCCTCAGCACACGCCTTTGGCATGCAGAAGGTATGATACCTCTGTCATCTATATATTTGGGTCATTATGCCTATAGTACTTTTGTACCTCAGTGAGGGTTTCATTGTGGATCTTGATAACATATTTTAGGATGTATCAATGTTTATCTTTCATTTCCTGTGGTATCCACAGTAGTTTTTTTTCGATTAGAATCTTGGTTGATTATTCGAACATAATCCAGTTTCACAATATAAACTCAGTCCTAGATAGCCTGTTCTTAACCGCTCTGCCTGTGTCTGTCATCTTCAGATCGTGGACCCGTTGGCGAGGGGGCGTGCGTTCCGTATGGTGGAGGAGGTGGACGGTTACAGCGTGCCCCAGACCCCCGTCACCCCCGGCGCCGCCTCCCTCTGCTCCTTCACCTCCTCCCGCTCAGGCCTCAACCGGCTGCCGCGGCGACGCAAGAGGGAGTCTGTCGCCAAGATGAGCTTCAGGGCAGCAGCAGCTCTGGTTAAGGTGAGCTTGCTGTGTGACGAGACATTCTATTGAAGGAAGTGAATAATTATTTTAGAGACTGTCAGCTGCTAAAGCCCTCTACTGTACTGTACACACAGATCCAAACCATACCCACCCAGTACCACTATGACCAAACTCTTCCCTTAATCGATAAGGTACCCTCAGTGAAACAGCATGGCCTGATCAGTTGTGTGGAATCAGTCGGCCTCCGGCGTTCTAGAACAACACTGAGTTCCATCGGGGCGGATACATTTATTTTCAAAAGGAGACATTATCTCTGTGTTGTGTTGTGTCATTCAGTGTCGAGGGAGACCACTATGTGCTGTGTTGTGTTGTGTCATTCAGTGTTGAGGGAGACCACTATGTGCTGTGTTGTGTCATTCAGTGTTGAGGGAGACCACTATGTGCTGTGTTGTGTCATTCAGTGTTGAGGGAGACCACTATGTGCTGTGTTGTGTCATTCAGTGTTGAGGGAGACCACTATGTGCTGTGTTGTGTCATTCAGTGTTGAGGGAGACCACTATGTGCTGTGTTGTGTCATTCAGTGTTGAGGGAGACCACTATGTGCTGTGTTGTGTCATTCAGTGTTGAGGGAGACCACTATGTGCTGTGTTGCATGTTCAAGAGCAGCAGTGCTGTGCTTAGGACTACTGTTATGAAAGAGCTTACTGTTTTGGAAGTGCAAGAGTGATGTGGAGGAATGAACAAACATGGCTCCTCAAGCTCTGATATGCCTACTATGCATGTGTTATAATTATGAGGTACTGTCTCCAACAATTCTGACATGCAAAAAGACACTCAACTCAATGTTAGTGTGTGCGTGTGTGTGTGTGTGTGTTTGTGTGTCTGCACCGTTTGTTTGCTGTATGGCACTAGACAAAACACTACAGCCTGCTGTGCTAGGTGACAGCTTATAGTGTTGTGCGTTTCAGGGGCGCTCCCTGCGGGAAAACGCCACCCTGCGGCGGATGCAGAGACGCAGCTTCACCCCTGCCAGCTTCATGGAGGAGGACGTGGTGGACTTACCTGATGAGCTGGACACATCCTTCTTCGCCAGAGTAAGGACATGTCCTCATCTACTCTGTAGTTAGAAACTAATCTCAAGCCTCCATCTAAAAGGGAACATACAGCACCCCCTGGAGGTCTCTAACAGAGTTGCAGCCAGGGATAGAGTCTAAAGGCCTGTGATTGGCCGACCAGTTAGTGTGTGTTTTCATTACGGCCAGGAGTTTTTCCTAAACCATGTGTGAGCTGACCAGGAAAATCTCCTGTGCCTAGTTCCCACCCACTACTGTTCTCAGACCTGGCCTACCCCCTCCCAATCCCTCCCCCAGGACTGTCTGATGCAGGAAGAGTTGTCCACATACGCTGACGAGGTGTTTGAGTCTCCGTCGGAGGCGGCTATGATGGATGTGGTGCAGGAGGAGGGCAGTAAACTGGATGAGACGGAGCTGACCGGCAGCGCTCTGGACAAGAGTGAACTGGAGAGGAGCCATCTCATGCTGTGAGTCAGGCACACCCATCATGACAACAAGTCCACAGAAACATCTGAAATGACTACAGTATCTTTGGTTTCCTGTTGCCAATATCCAATACACTACCAGAGCATCTCAGTGAAACATTCAGTTGTGATGACACAGTGTTTGGTTTAAAGAGAACCTACACGCTCTCCAAGGGTGGTTCTGTGGTGGGTTCCTCTTTAAACTGACTTTACCCCTCCTCCTCTCTGTCTCCCCTCCCCTCCCAGGCCTCTGGAGCGAGGGTGGCGTAAGGCCAAAGAGGGAACCCCAGGACCGCCCAAGGTGCCCTTGCGGCAGGAGGTGGTGAGTGTGAACGGACAGCGACGGGGTCAGCGCATCGTTGTGCCCGTCAAGAAGCTGTTCGCTCGGGAGAAGAGGCCCTACGGGCTGGGCATGGTGGGGAAGCTCACCAACCGCACCTACCGCAAGCGCATCGACAGCTATGTGAAGAGGCAGATAGAGGACATGGATGACCATAGGTAATGGTCTCTAAGACCATGCTGAGGCTCAGCGTGTTTAATATATGAGACCATTGGTGTAGAGTAGAGCACTTCTGTTTAAAACCGTTGTTTTATAATATGGACATTGTGTTTCCATTAGGCCTTTCTTTACGTACTGGATCACTGTTGTCCACTTGCTGATCACCATCCTGGCTGTCTGCATCTATGGCATCGCCCCCGTGGGCTTCTCCCAGCACGAGACGGTTGATTCTGTGAGTACCACCTCACTTCCCTGGTCAAATCAAATCAAAGTTTATTTGTCGCGTACACAGTTTAGCAGGCGTTATTGCGGGTGCAGTGAAATGCTTGTGTTACTAGCTCCTAACCGTGCAGTAAATTATTAATCAAATAATCCAAAACTATATTCAAGAGTCCTCTGAACAAATCATTACAGCTTTGCAATGTCCTTACAGTCGTTATGACCTTCTATTCCATCCTTCCAAGATCAACTTGAAATATGAAATGTTTCCCTCCCCAGGTTCTAAGAAACAAAGGTGTATATGAAAATGTCAAGTTTGTACAACAAGAGAACTTCTGGGTCGGGCCCAGTTCAGTAAGCACATTCACATTGTTCCCCTTTTGTTCATTCCAACATTCTGTTCCATGACCAGATATGTCCTATCCTTTCCGTTTGGAAGGTACTTATTTGAGCGCTTTAACTAGGCCTGATAAAGGGATGGTGTTCTATGTGTCTATTCCTGACTGTCTGCATGCCATCTGTCTCCCTCGTTAGGAGGCTTTGATCCACCTGGGGGCCAAGTACTCTCCCTGCATGCGTCAGGACCAGCAGGTGCACGACCTGATCCGGGACAAGCGAGACATAGAGAGAGACTCTGCCTGCTGTGTGCGCAACGACCGCTCCGGCTGTCTACAGACCTCAGAGGAGGAGTGTTCGGTGAGTCGTGAATCCCTCTCCGTCTCTCTCACTCACTCTCTCCACCTCACTCTTTTGTACTCTACCTCCACGAGAGATCTATTCAGGGGTCAATATTTTTACCTTTCCATCTTTGTTTTGTCTCAGAGTACTCTGGCCGTGTGGGTGAAGTGGCCGGGGCCTCCCAGCACCCCTCAGCTGGAGGGCAGAGACAGGCAGTACGGCTCAGTGTGCCATCAGGACCCCCGGTGAGAGAACCACTCTGACATTCAGCAGTACGCCGTCACACCCCTCATGCTACTGTAGTTACACTGTGTGTTTATTGGGACCACTGACTGAACTGTGTATCCATACTAATATTTCATTCATATTTTTCACCCCACAACAGGATTTGTCTAGAGCCAGCTTCGGTGGCACCGCATGAATGGCCTGATGACATCACCAAGTGGCCAGTGAGTATTGTGGAACCCCATTGGTCATGATGAGAGGGTGAGAGGTCAGAGGACCTGTCAATCAGTCAGTGTCTCACTGTTTCCTCTGGCTGTGTTTTTAGGTTTGCACCAGGTACAACACAGGGAACCACACCAACCTGCCTCACATAGACTGCACCATCACAGGCCGGCCCTGCTGCATCGGCACAAAAGGGAGGTGAGGAGAGCCTACATACAAAACCAAACATGCAAACATTCACGCCAGACACAACACACACATTCAGAGTCTATTTACTATTGATGTTGATGTTGATTTGCCTGTGTCTGTGGTACATGTAGTTGGTAGATGGATGTTTAAACAAGGCTGCATCTCAATAATCTACATGGACTTCCTCTCCCCTCTTGCCTTCATTTTCACTGATCTGGTAAAGCAGCAATATGTAAGCAGTGTAGTGGTCACCATGTGTCATGTTCATGACCTATCAGTGCACATGAAGGGGAGGAGTCAAAGGAGTGTGTGGTCACGAGGTCATGCTGTGGTTCTCCCGTTCCTCAGGTGTGAGATCACGTCCAGGGAGTATTGTGACTTCATGAAGGGCTACTTCCACGAGGAGGCTACTCTCTGCTCCCAAGTAAGTAAGCATCTCTCTACTCAATGAATATCTGACTATTACGTTGCGTTAGGATATTGCCAAGTCCTCTTCAGTGGCTAGCTAGTATGATGGATACGATAGCCCCAGTCCTACAAAGACTAGGATAACGAGACAGATCTAAGCTGTGAGAGTGGCTAGTGTTTAATCACCATACAGGGTGCCACACAATACCCTACTGAGTAGGCAAACTGTCCTCACTGTAATCCCCTCTGCTCTGAGCTACAGAATATCCAGGCCACAAGTAAATATATTCACGCATGAGGTTCTTCATTATCAATATGATGTATTCCTATGTGTCAAATAAAAATGCATCCTCTACTACTAGTACTCGTGATCGTAAATTCAGTGGGCATCAGTTATGCTATTGTGTGTGTGGTTTCACGTGTGCGTGTGTGCCAAGAGAGACAAAGAGTGAGATGGTGTCCTGTAGGTGATGTATTCTACCTCCTCCCCCAGGTTCACTGCATGGATGATGTGTGTGGCCTGCTGCCTTTCCTCAACCCAGAGATCCCAGACCAGTTCTACAGACTGTGGCTCTCTCTCTTCCTGCACGCTGGGTAAGTGGCTGCCTGCCTCCGCCATTTCATAACAAATCCTCTGTCCATCTTAGCAGCATTTAATACATTCGACCGGTACTGTACTGTTAGACATCCCTGGAGCAGCTGTATTACAATGAGGCAGAAGGGTGGCCTACGATTCCTTCCATTGAGTGACCAATTATGTGTCCTCTCACTGGTTCATTATGTTTCATGTACACGTTCTCCAATAGCTCCTTCTTCAAGCCACTCATTTTTGTCTTTGACTTCTTCAGTCAGAATGTCAGTGGTTCCACAGCGCAGGTGTCATGAGCCTATTAGTAGCAGGAGCTGAGTGTGTACACTAACGTACCACTGAGGAAGAGGAGGGAGCAGAGTAGCAGTCCTCTTTCATCTCTCTGCTGCCTCTTATCCGTCTCTCCTCTCCTCCCCGGGGTAATTAAAGGAAGTGTCCCCTCTGCAGGCAGCAGCCCTCATTAGGCTTGAGGAGATAGACAGACAGCAGAGACATATTGATGCTGGATAAACTAGAGATCCCTGGTTGGCTGGCTGGGGAGGTGTCTTCTCACAGCAGCCGGATTAGCTGGATCCCTTCATCACATGCAGAGGACATACTCTTACATTCACACGCATACACGCTGTAGGATCCATCATGGTGTAACGTGTCTTTCAGTCCTCCTGTAGGATCCTTCACTGCATGGTGTAGCGTGTCTTTCTGTCTCCCTGTAGGATCCTTCACTGCATGGGGTAACGTGTCGTTCTGTCCCCCTGTAGGATCCATCATGGGGTAACGTGTCGTTCTGTCCCCCTGTACGATACTTCACATCATGGGGTAACGTGTCATTCAGTCCTCCTGTAGGATCCTTCACTGCATGGTGTAGCGTGTCTTTCTGTCCCCCTGTAGGATCCTTCACTGCGTGGTGTAACGTGTCTTTCTGTCCCCCTGTAGGATCCTTCACATCATGGTGTAACGTGTCTTTCTGTCCCCCTGTAGGATCCTTCACATCATGGTGTAACGTGTCTTTCTGTCCCCCTGTAGGATCCTTCACATCATGGTGTAACGTGTCTTTCTGTCCCCCTGTAGGATACTTCACATCATGGTGTAGCGTGTCTTTCTGTCCCCCTGTAGGATCCTTCACTGCGTGGTGTAACGTGTCTTTCTGTCCCCCTGTAGGATCCTTCACATCATGGTGTAACGTGTCTTTCTGTCCCCCTGTAGGATCCTTCACATCATGGTGTAACGTGTCTTTCTGTCCCCCTGTAGGATCCTTCACTGCGTGGTGTCCCCCTGTAGGATCCTTCACATCATGGTGTAACGTGTCTTTCTGTCCCCCTGTAGGATCCTTCACATCATGGTGTAACGTGTCTTTCTGTCCCCCTGTAGGATCCTTCACATCATGGTGTAACGTGTCTTTCTGTCCCCCTGTAGGATCCTTCACTGCGTGGTGTCCCCCTGTAGGATCCTTCACTGCGTGGTGTCCCCCTGTAGGATCCTTCACATCATGGTGTAACGTGTCTTTCTGTCCCCCTGTAGGATCCTTCACATCATGGTGTAACGTGTCTTTCTGTCCCCCTGTAGGATCCTTCACTGCGTGGTGTCCCCCTGTAGGATCCTTCACATCATGGTGTAACGTGTCTTTCTGTCCCCCTGTAGGATCCTTCACATCATGGTGTAACGTGTCTTTCTGTCCCCCTGTAGGATCCTTCACATCATGGTGTAACGTGTCTTTCTGTCCCCCTGTAGGATCCTTCACATCATGGTGTAACGTGTCTTTCTGTCCCCCTGTACGATACTTCACATCATGGTGTAACGTGTCTTTCTGTCCCCCTGTAGGATCCTTCACTGCATGGTGTCAGTGTGCTTCCAGATGACCATCCTTAGAGACCTGGAGAAGCTGGCAGGCTGGCTAAGGATCTCCATCATATACATCCTGTCTGGCATCACCGGAAACCTAGCCAGCGCCATCTTCCTGCCCTACAGAGCAGAGGTCTCAATAAACCCATAACACACACTAACACGCACACCTCAATATGTAGGGTTCAATTTGGACAGCTCAGAACACATGACTGGTAATAGTGTCAGATGAGACAGACAATATGTATGGTTCAGACTGGGGGTGATTTTTCATTGTTTTGTACAGCTCATAGAATGTGTCTAATAGAATGTGTCCACTCTAGGTGCTGAGTATTTCTATGTTGACCTGAGTGGTCCCTCTCTCTCCCCCTCCCTCCGTCAGGTGGGTCCGGCAGGCTCCCAGTTTGGCATCCTGGCCTGCCTGTTTGTGGAGCTGTTCCAGAGCTGGCAGATCCTGGCCCAGCCGTGGCGGGCCTTCATCAAGCTGCTGTGTGTGGTGCTCTTCCTCTTCGCCTTCGGCCTGCTGCCCTGGATCGACAACTTTGCCCACATCTTTGGCTTCATCTCTGGCTTCTTCTTGTCCTTCGCCTTCCTGCCCTACATCAGCTTCGGACGCATGGACATGTACCGCAAGCGGCTGCAGATCATCGTCTTCCTGGTGGTGTTCTTGGGGCTGTTCGCCGGCCTCGTGGTGCTTTTCTATGTCTACCCCATCAAGTGTGACTGGTGTGAACTGCTCACCTGCATCCCCTTCACAGACAAGTTCTGTGAGAAGTACGACCTCAACGGCCACCTCCACTGAGGAGACGGAAGGTAGCGCCGGAGGAGGGACGTCAGGTCAAGAGGCATCGATTGGCAGGTGTTATCAACCAATCCTTGTCTCTGTTCTGCCCTATAGTGTGGCTAAAGAGGAGGGGAGGGTCCTGTGTGGAGCTCCCTCTCCTCTGGCTCTGTGAACTGAACTTTGATGACAATATGCTTGTGTTTTTTACTCGGTCTGTCTGTATGAATAAGTAGGAATGCCACTGCACTCGTCATGAGACATTAATCACATTCTTTTCACCCCCCCACACACACCATTTTCTCTCCTCCACTGACCAATGAGAGAAGGGTATGGTCTAACCCCTTATCTAAGCCCCTCCCACATTTCTCTCTCTCTTCACGTATAAGGCAGGGTTTGGAGGAGTCATCACTGGTACAATAGACAGAAGGAAATATTTCTGTATTTTTTCAATTTGTTCTTTTTAAAATGTTATTTTCATGTTTTTAACACTCACAATCCAGGAGTAGGTTTTGTAATTATTCAGGCAACCTCTCAAAACAACCAGGGACAAACAAATCAGACATTAATACCTTTGGTGCCTTGCTGATAAATGTACCAACTACTGCCATATTTTTGTTACAATACGTTGAGCACTCGAATGCTATCCTTTTATTTGTTTGTTGCTTCTTAAGAAGTAATGATTGATTGAAACAAGGTAGTGTTTTAGCTACCTATCTACTCATATGTAACTGAATAGAACAAGTAAAAAAAACTTGAAAAGAAATCCGTCAGTGAAGTCTGTTTGATTTTCTGTGGTGACTGATGCTGCCGTTTAATTTCAGACATGAACATTAGTTACCGTTCGCTAACAATCAGCTTTGTTGAAGGCACCACTGTTTTCGTGATGTATGTCAATGTTAAAGGGAGCATGAGGAGCTATGAAATCAGTGGCATTGTTTCCCTTTATTGCCTTAGTTCATCATAGTGTTAATACGAAAAGATAAGCAACAGCCTAAGATTTCAACACACCAGAGGACTAATACAAAAATAAAATGGTATTTACATCACACTCAGAGAACTCAAAAATAGTCAATAATAGTAGTATCTCAGTAACAGTATCTCAATAACAATAGTAGTATTAGTATCTCAATAACCATAGTAGTATTAGTAATAATAAACACCTCAAACAAGAATGGTACTACAAAGTACGATTTGTGGCAAGGAATATTTCATTTAAATGCTCTCAAAATTAAGCATAATAAAAATGAAGAATGTTGGGACTGAAAAATTTGAACTTTGTTAATTCAATGACGTATACACAAAATATGCTGAAACTCGACATTGCATCTCAAACATATTCTGATTCTGTCTTCTATCGCTAACAGATATTTTTTTGCTTTCTGTTGCTGTTTTCTAAGAAAACCCATCCTTGTCCCCTTCATGCGGTGGTGCATGTCCCCTCTCTATGTTGCAGGGAGTCGGGATGCTGTCTGTGAGGCACTGAAAGATGGTGTCTCGGAGCCTGCTGGTGCTGCAGCTGAGATTGATGGGGCAGTGCCTTCTCTCATGGAGCACCTGTGGTTGCAACCTGATCTCAGAGCATTTCATATTATTCTGTATGTAAATCTGGGACAATCCATTTAGTATGATATGTTACGTTTGGTATGGTATGTGTTGATTGGTAGACGCCCATCACCCATTTCATATATGATATGTTACAAATTACAATTCGTATTAAATGTTCAGATTTTACAAAGCATACAATATATTGGGATTTTACAAAACGTATGATATGTTGCAAATTCTTGCTAGGTGCCTAACGTTAGCAAGCTCGCTAACATTAGCTAGGCTAAGGGTTAGGGTTAAGTTTATGAGTTAGGTTAAAGGGTTAAGGTTAGGGTTAGGTTTAGGGGAAGATTAGCTAAAAGGGTAAAGGTTGAAGTTATGTGAAAGGTTAGCTAAACATGAAAGGTCAGCTAAAAGGGTTAAGGTTAGGCTTAGGGGAAGTTTTGGATAACATGCTAAGTAGTTGCAACGTAGCTAAAAAGTAGTAAGTAGTGAAAAGTTGTAAAGTTGTCCGTGATGAGATTTGAACTCGCAACCTTTGCTAGATGTTTGTGTTATACGCCCACTCATCCTGACCAACCACCCTCCTTAAGTAACCATCTGTCTTATGTAACCATACCAAATGTAACCTATCATACTAAATGGAGTGTCTCGAATTTACATACAGAATATTATGAAATGCTCTGAGACCAGGTTGGTGCGTGGATCTGTCTGTCTGCTGTAGTGTGGTCTGGACGGTCAACTGTGATGACCAGAGTCTATGTTTACATGGTGGATGAGTTCCAGTGCTAGAGTTGATGTGATTATGAGTGGGGTGGTGACGGCCGGCAGTGACTAGCAGCCGCTGTTCCGCCGTGCGTAGGCCGCTCCGCCGATATGGTACTCCATCTCCTGGAAGGTGAGGTTGGGCACGGTGATGGCAGAAGGCCCCTTCTCCTTGAAGCCTGCCTTCTGGTAGAAGGGAACCAGGAACTCCTCACAGGCCAGCAGGGCCCTCCGGAGGCCTGGCACACATCGCAGGTACTGCAGGTAGCGCCACAGCAGGATGGAACCTTTACCCTGCTGGCGAGCGTGGCGGTGCACAGACAGCACATGGATGTGCACTGCCGAGGTTTCTGGGATATGCTGGGTCATGGCCTCCTGGGGTAGGGAAAGGTAAAGGTATGATGACCCGGTATGATCAGAATAAAAAAAACATGTATTTTATTGATGGTTTCCTTTTAGATTATGAAAAACAAATATCTGTTTTTTGGGGGCAAAACAATTCCAAATATACAATGGAGGTACTACTGTAAATTGTGGTGTCTGTCTCACCTGCTCCAGTCTCTCTTTGCCCCAGCCTGAGCCAATGATGAACGCCACCAGCTGGCCCTCTTCAAACCAGCCCAGGGAGAGCTCCGGACACTGACTTAGGAAGTTCAGCACCTCGTCAAGAGTGAGTGGACACTCACCAGACACAGAGACGAATGCTGGTGGGAGGAAAGACAAGACACACGGTCAGTCAGTCAGTCAGTGAGCAGATGAAGCATCTTGGAAGATTAGCAAACAAACCAGGGATTACAGGCTGCTTGTTCTCTTATCACAGTTTATTGATGTTATTCACAATCAATTATTTGGGACAAAAATCTGTGATGAACACACATTTGGTGGTTATGACATTGTTTAGTTTCCTGAGCTATTTATATTGTGGAGACTGACAGCTATTGTCATTATGTGTTAGAGATGATAAAATAAATGTGCATTTTGTTGAACATAAAACCCCAAAGTATCTCTAATCCAACAAATCCTATACAATCAACATTTTCTGAGTAACCAGTAGAATCTGGAGACACTCTTACCTTCTCTCTCGATCTCGAACACGCTGATGGCGTCCTGTGGGGTCAGGTTCCTGAACTCGCTGGCGGGGAGCGTGTGGCGTCTCTGGGTTCGTGGAATGACCCCACCAACCGGGGTCCTGGTGTAGAAGGGCTTGAGGAACGGGGAGCGGCTGACCTGATGTGTCATGATGGTCAGTTACTGGGCTGGTGAATAATAACGAGGAAACAGTCTCTGTACTGTCTTTACAAGTATAGCAGCTCTCTTTCCAGTCTTCGGTTGTAGAGACTGCTGTAGATATTTTCTTGGTTAGATGTTGGTTTCCTCTTGACCGTTTTTTTGTTCCAGAGTGGTTTGATGATGATAATAGTCTTTGAATGCAACACTAAATACACATCTGAGGTTATCTTGCTCTGTGCTTTCTATCTGCCAGTCTCTCTCTGTCAACTGACTAGTCTTTCTCCTCACCAGTAGAATGGTACCTGTCCTTTTGTCTCAACACCTCCACTGCAAGCTCCCTGATCTCCTTCTCTTGCTATCTCTCTCTTTCATTATCCCCCTCTTTCATGCACTCTCTCTCTTATTGGCCCATCCCCTGATCTGTCAAAGTGGTCGTTCCAAAGAGGGGATCACTGTCTGGGCACGTGAGGTGGAAAATTCACCAAATCTGGTGACACGCATGTTTATGCAGCGCAGTGTCTGGGTTAAAGGAAACCATTGAACTCTGTGATATACATTATGTTAGGGATTGATTCATTCATTCTCCTCAGTCTTCATTTTGTTCAGGGTTTTCTCAAAACGCAATTGAAGGCCAGTTTTGAATCTATTCTCCCTTTCACTGTACTGTTATCAAATCAATCCATAGAGAAATCCACCAAGTTCACACTTCAATGCACCATAATGTATGTAAGGGCTACTTATATCACCATTATATGATATAGTAAAACATGATTAGTGAAACGTCTGTGTAGGCTTTAAAGAGTTTTGAAGCCTCCATTAAGCTTTAGAAGTTAAAGCTCAAAGTGTGAACAAGATCACCAATGTTTTTTTCTCTCACATCGATGATGTCATTTTGGCACGCTAACGTCAGCGCCCACGTCGTCCTTTCTGGGCGGCTCTCATGTGCCGGCCTCGTGCTACAATATTCCCACGTTTGTATGTCGTGGATCTGGTCCAGGGTATGTGCATGTAGCAAACGTAGCCGATATACTGTAGCTCACATTGCGTTGACACGTGGGGCCCTTAGGGGAGTGTTTTGGAGACACCCCCAAGGGCCCCATGGAAAGAGATGTAGCGTGGCTTCTGGCTTACTGGCATGATAGGCATGTGTGTGCAGTTCCAAGGACATGTGGGCTTTCACTGTAACAAACCCAGAGAGAAAGAGAGAGGGAGATTTGGGTGGATTGCTGTAAGGCTGATTTCATGGCTTAGAGGTTTAGCTCAGCTGCTAATTAATGAGAATGAAAGCAGCCTGTTTGCTGGGCTGCCTGGAGGAGAGTAAACCTGTTTATATCTACTGGGCCTGGAGGAACCGGGTAGGATGAGTAGGTTACAGAACGACTACTCTTGATGTCACCAGACAGAGGAACAGATCTGTAGTCAAATAAAGTAGTATGATCATATATGATGATGTCATTTATGTAGCACTATGCTAGTTATTTATGGTGATCATTTATGTAGCGCTATGCTAGTTATTTATGGTGATCATTTATGTAGCACTGTGCTAGTTATTTATGGTGATAATTTATGTAGCGCTATGCTAGTTATTTATGGTGATCATTTATGTAGCACTGTGCTAGTTATTTATGGTGATAATTTATGTAGCGCTATGCTAGTTATTGATGGTGATCATTTATGTAGGACTGTGCTAGTTATTTATGGTGATCGTTTATGTAGCGCTATGCTAGTTATTTATGGTGATCATTTATGTAGCACTGTGCTAGTTATTTATGGTGATCATTTATGTAGCACTGTGATAGTTATTTATGGTGATCATTTATGTAGCACTGTGATAGTTATTTATGGTGATCATTTATGTAGCACTGTGATAGTTATTTATGGTGATAATTTATGTGATTTTTATTTTGTGCTGTATGCAGCTAATCCACATGTAGAATATTATATTTTCTTATTACATTTCTACCAGGGCCATCGGTAAGGTGCAACTTTGTCTGTTAGTTTCTAAATATTGAGATTGCCAGATAAATTGTTAGATGGCAGCATTTCTTCACATAGTGACTGAAATGGACATTAATCCCCAAAACAATCTTCCTTGGGTAGTTTACAGAAAGCTAATGAGATTATGATGAGAAAGCGAAATAATGTCATGTCGTCCATTCCTTATCAGTTATTAGTATAGCCTTTCATTACTTGTCATACTGTTTACATTAAGATGATATTGTAGACAACTAAGACAACTTTGCCCACGTCAACATGACTTTTGAGATACCCCCCATAGTCTTATCCACACAGGCTTAGCAAAGCCATAATAGCTTTAACACTACTGAATGTGGAGTAACTCGGCTCTGTAGTCCACTATTCTACCAAAAAGCATTGTCGGTAGGATAACTTTAGAAACGGATGGTGAAATCTCTATTTCCAGTCAACAGCTGCGTCTTTCCAAGACAATCACAATGAGAAAATCCCCACTTGTTGGGCTCACTGGATATTAGGCCTAAAGCGTATGCACAGATTGTGTTTTTTTATCACGTGATTTTTTTGGGGGATCCACCTAAAGCTCTTGTCTTCCTAGTCTCACTAGTTTGCTTGAAAAGGAAAGAGGAGAGGAGAGGAGGGTCTCACTGCTGTTGTCAGGAAGGTAATTATCTCAAGGAGCACTCAAACCTCTGAGCTGCAGCTTCTAGCCACTTTAAATGAGAGTTGAGGAGGAAATTATGCTGTGGTGACGTGCAATGGGGGTTTGGGAGGGCATATCAGGTTCTCACCTCCTATATGTTTTCCATGTGACATCATGTCCTTGTTTGTTAGTGTCCAATGTTTTGGATTACACTCAGATACATAAGACTCCATTTTACAAAGTTGTTGACGAATATCATTATATTCCTAAAACCTTTGATAACCTAAAATCATGGATCACTGGATCAGGATGTGACAATACTTTCAACAAATAATGACAGAATAATAAGAGCACTATAATGTAGTGTTACAGAATGGTGTGTGTATGTGTGTGTGTGTGTGTGTGTGTGTGTGTGTGTGTGTGTGTGTGTGTGGTGTACACTACCGTTCAAAAGTTTGGGGTCACTTAGAAATGTTTTTGAAAGAAAAGCAATTTTTTTGTCTATTAAAATGACATCAAATTGGTCAGAAAAACACTGTAGACAATGTTGTAAATTACTATTGTAGCTGGAAGCGGCTGATTTTTAATGGAATATCTACATAGGCATACAGAGGTCCATTATCAGCAACCATCACTCCTGTGTTCCAATGGCACGTTGTGTTAGCTAATCCAAGTTTATAATTTCAGAAGGCTAATTGATCATTAGAAAACCATGTTGCAATTATGTTAGCACAGCTGAAAACTATTGTGCTGATTTAAAGAACCAATAAAACTGGCCTTCTTTAGACTAGTTGAGTATCTGGAGCATCAGCATTTGTGGGTTCAATTACAGGCTGTATGTGTGCACATGTGTGCCTGCATGTGCATCAGTGTGTGTGCAAATGGAATTGGTTCTGGAGCTGTACTGTCAGTGTCAGCTTAATGAGGTTAGTGGGTGAGGTTGGCACAGTGTGCCAGACTGTTTTAATCTGTATCGACCTGCTCAGGCACATCCAGAGGATCACCCATCCTCTGACAGCGTAGTCTCATAACACTTCTACCCTTCTGTGCTGGGAGATTACACTAGCTGGTTATGAGACTAGTAGCTCTACTTGGCCTAACAAATGACACAGAGACTGGGCTACAGGTCAACAGCAATGGGAAAAGGGAGGATGGGTGGCTGAAATCCATGGGTAAATATGAGTCCTCCTAAATGAAGTTTGGGTTAGGGTTGAGCCAGGGTGTGGACATGAAGCTAGGGTTAAGGAATCCTACATACTGTAGGTTTGGTTTGCTCCTAGCAGAACTTGGCATACTATCATACTCCATAAAGACATTTGCTTGTAAAAAAGGAAAAAAAGGGCATTTTGTCCATCCTGAGTCACCGTAGCAACAACATAGCCAGAAATACTTCCTCAAAATAGTCAGAATTAATCTAAAATAACTCAAGAAATCGGTCATTAATTTTGACGGTTTATGTGACGTGATCTTTGTCAGGCAATTTTACATTTAACTAAGATGTTTGGTGCAGTATTTCTCAAGTGAAAAAATGCATGAAACCTAGTCGTCTCTCGTTGAATGAGAACAAACTCTTCATGTTCCCACTCTTACTAGGAGTAGTACTGTTGACCAATCACAGACTAAGGGGCGTAGACTTTGGCTACCGAACTTCGACTTGCCTCAAGAAATGTTTTTGTGTGCATGAACAGACGAAAAAAACTGCCAAAGACCAGAGAACTAACAAAAAAGATATAATAAATGCACAAACTGTTTTGACTGGGAAGCATACGGTAAACTTTAGAGTTAGAGTTGAGACGGAGTGTGGACATGAAGCTAGGGTTAGAGTTAGAGTTGAGACGGAGTGTGGACATGAAGCTAGGGTTAGAGTAAGGGTTGAGTTTAGGGTTAGTTGATTGTCTTGGGGAGGGACCTGGCCTTGCACTTGCTGACTGACTGACCTTGTAACTTGACGCAGACCATAGCCAAGCCCGGCAAGTGTCCAGTGAGAGACACTCTCCTCTTTGTGCTTAGAGACAGTCATCCAGTGTCCAGGATCCAGTTTGTTGCATAAAAGAAACCACACAATATCATACTTGGACTAATGAAGGGAGGGAATATGAGTGCTTGAAAATACATAATATACAGTGAGTGTAAAAAACATAAAGAACACCTGCTCTTTCCAGGACAGACTGACTAGTTGAATCCAGGATATGATTCCTTATTGATGTCACAAAATCCACTTCAATCAGTGTAGATGAAGGGGAGACGACAGGTTAAAGAAGGATTTTTAACAATTGAGACATGGATTGTGTATGTGTGCTATTCAGATGGTGAATGGGCAAGACAAAATATGTGTCTTTGAACAGGGTATGGTAGTAGGTGCCAGGCCCACAGGTTTGAGTCTGTCTAGAACCGCAATGCTGATGGCTTTTTTATGCTCAATAGTGTCCCGTGTGGATCAAGAATTGTCCACCATCCAAAGGACATCCAACCAATTTGACACAACTGTGGGAAGCATTGGAGTCAACATGGGCCTGTGGAATGCTTTCGACACCATGTAGAGTCCGTGCTCCAACTAATTGAGGCTGTTCTGAGGGCAAAGGGTGCAACTCAATATTAGGAAGGTCTTCTTAATGTTTTGTACACTCAGTGTATACAGATATTATGAGTAAGGACTGAAAAGTGGTGATACAGATCTTTATCAACATTATATGACATTTTGGAGTATCTGCCCACTGGCCGAAAACTGGTTTAATCAACGTTGTTTCCACGTCATTTCAACCCGAAATTCAATGCGATGACGTTGAATCAACGTGGAAAATTGATTGGATTTGAAAAAAGTCAGAGGATGCAGAGGTGAATCATAGCTGAACATTGATCTTACTCTGAGATTGGAGAAACTGGACACAGACTTCAGTTCAATGTCTAGTTTTACATTTGGTTGACATTTTAGCTAACGTGAATTCAATGTGAAATCAACAAAAAAGAGACAGCTTTTCATTGGATATTGGTTAAAAGTTGGGTGAGAAAAAAAAAGAAATCTTACGTTGAAAACTTTTTTCAAATCCAATCAACTTCCCACACTGATTCAACGTCATCACCTTGAATTTAGGGTTGAAATGACGTGGAAACAACGTTGATTAAACCAGTTTTCGCCCAGTGGGCAGATACTCAAAAAAAATCACATAATGCCGATAAAGATCTGTATCACCCCTTGCACACATGATATGGGCAAAATAATACCAACCGTGACCAATCCATTGACTCAAGAACAATTACAGCTTATTATTATTACAGGTGTTTCACTAGTTCCTGTTTGGAATGTATGTGCCTGAACTGTCTAATCAGTAATCAACAGTCAGTCAGAGCATGTACGGGCTTGCTGTGGTAGCAGGTGTGGTTCAGAAGTATAGGTCATTCACATCAACACACAATGGACAGTGAGACAAGTAGTTATTAGTCCTTATCAATGGTGCACAATTATGGGTCTCGGTGGGTTCTTGCCAAACATACTGGTCTACTCAAACATGGCGCCTGTTCTTGGAAGCAGACTGCAGTTCTGATGTGCATCATCGATTCTCAGTGAATGTGTCTGTATGTTATTTATTGACAGCCCATCGTTTACAATGCATTTTGTGAAGTTTTTTTGTTGCAAGGACCATATTTACTCATCTGCCGTTGGTTATACTGCAGTTTCCCCACTAGAGGGCGCCTCGGAGGGTGTAGAATTAAAGTGTTGAGAATCATCTGTACAGGGCTATTCTAGAAATGATACATGCTATATTCACAATATTTAGGGATCATGAAAGAATACAAACTTTGAAGAACAATAGTTCATGTTAAACGGCTTGTCAAGAACTGTCAAGGTTGTTCATGATCCAATCTTTTATTATCAGTTGAAAGGCCACCAGTGTTGACCCAGGGCTGCCTCCACCTCAAGCCCAGACTTGCAATATTGGCGAACAGTGTCCCTTGTCCAAGTAACTATACATTCCAGATCTATCATATTACCCCTCGGATCATTTTTTGGTATATTTCCATTACAAGACAGCACCAAACATTTCACAGTATCCACGTCAGTCCTGGCCTGTCTCTTCTTTCAACAGACACATATTCTGGTGTAAACTATCAAATGGATCTGTACCGTGCAGTATTTCTATATCAACATTAGTATCATGAAGAACTATTTCTTAATTGTTCTACCTGTTTTTTTGTTCACATATGTATTACATGTTGACTATAAAAATCGTCATAGTCTAAAATGAAGGACCGGACATTAAACATCATGTTAAGGACATACAGGGTCATTTTGTAGACAATAGTGACCTTGACCAGACAGGGAGGAGAGGAGGGCTATATAGGCACATTCCTGTTGTCATGGTAAAATGACTTTCAGGAAACTGGACAGCAATAAAGAGATAGTCACATGGAGATGAGAGGAAGCGTATAAGAGACAGACCACACACTAATTCTATTAGCATATTTCAGGGAAGTGGTTGTGTAGGTTTATTGTGTGGTTGATGTGCAGAAGAGGAAGTATAATCGAAGTAAACACACACAGGCTTATATCACTTACCTGCCATCATGAGTACCAGAAGGCCAGTTTTATGGAGACCATCAGCAGGGGGCACTGTGAAACCTGCATGACCCGGCAATGTCTCAATCAGTCCCTCTTGTACATTATTAGTCTAACACAGGTGCATAACAAATAGCTTCAGTTACTCTAGGGCCAATATAACTTTGAAGCAGAAAAGCAAGATCTTATTGATAGTACTGTTCGTTGATTATGATCTGACATGGGGCTCGACATTCTTGTTTCAGTGTTCTCCTTTTTGTCCATTCCAATTCTGTACACAGATTCAGTCATATCCAAGTAAACACGTTACAGATGGATGGACCCAAATCATTTTTTGTCTGTTCTCCAAAAAGCCAACCCACCATCTCTATACTTATTTCATGATTTATTATTAGCCTGACTGTCTTTATTGTTACCCACATGTTTAACCTCCAAATAAGTGCACACATTCTCCTCTTCAAATAGCCAGTTGGTGTTCATATGAGCTGTTAACTTGAGCTTGCGGTTGACCAATGGGAGGTTAGCATGGTCCTTTTGGAATGCCACCCCCTGCTGAGCCCACTGTGTCTGATGTTGGGAGGGAGGGAGGGAGGGAGGGAGGGAGGGAGGGAGGGAGGGAGAGCGAGAGGGAGAGAGAGGGAGAGAAAGAGGGAGGGAGGGAGGGAGGGAGAGAGAGAGAGAGAGAGAGAGAGAGAGAGAGGGAGAGAGAGAAAGAGAGAGAGGAAGAGAAAGAGGGAGAGTGAGGGAGGGAGGGAGGGAGGGAGGGAGGGAGGGAGGGAGGGAGGGAGGGAGGGAGGGAGGGAGGGAGGGAGGGAGGGAGAGAGAGAGAGAGAGAGAGAGAGGGAGAGAGAGAGAGAGGAAATACTGCTGTAACCTTAGATGGCCTAACACGGGGTAGTCCTATTCCCAAAGGTTACAGCAGTGTTTGGTCTCTCTCTCTCCTCCTGACAGAAGCTGGTGCGTGTCCCTGTGGTCCAGGATAATTGGTTCTGTGACATAAAAAAGGGAGGCATCTTGAGTGTGGACAGGTCCTGACCCTAATGCCAGAGCAAGCCCCCATGATTACCACTGCACAAAGACCCCTCTCTCAGCCATGGGATGGACAGATTCAAATGCTAAAGAGTTGCTCAATTAAGTATTCATATGATCAGAAAAGGGGTATTGAACAATACCCCAGAAACAATGCTCTGAATGACGCGGAGGTCTGCATTCTCATCAAGTATCCAAGCCCCATAATTAGGATTGGCCTAGGACATGTTTTTTAGTAAGTGCACTGAATCATTTGGCCAAATTGTGTGATTGATTGTGTAGTGTAATATATGCCCTTGTGACTGTGTCTTCTAGAGAGCTCTAGAAGACAATATCAAAATGTCAAAAATAAAAGTCTGTTGGAATAAGGCATTCATACTAGGATTTATACATACTTTCACCAAGCGCTACTACTTCAAAATTACTTTGCCAATCTGTGGTGATGAGGGAGATCTTGGCTGATGTAAATGTGCTTGTTACATCACCAATATTTGTACACAATGTTCTTCACCCTGTCTATTTAGGTCAGAATGGTCTCCAGGTATCTCTCCCTCTCTTTCCCATTGTTACCATCTAGTACAGCATTAACGAGAGCCACAAGTTATCCCATCTCTCCCTCTGCTCTCTCATTTAAGCAGCTGCCTAATGAGCTCTGGCCCCTAGGGACTCCCAGGGTCCCCCGGTACCTGATACCCCTTCCTGAGATACCAACCATGCTCCTACCCACAATGTAGCTTCTTCTCTCTGAGGTCTCACGTCGTCGTCTGGTTTTAGATGAAAAAAAGCCTTCTGACTCTAATATTTGACAGTGCGGTAATTCGTCAAGAGTGATCAATGATAGCTTTTTATAACATTGCTGTCCAACAGGACAAGGTGTATATTCATTTTTCTGTTTTTCTGTGAAAATTGACATTTGTCTGATTAATGCACTTTAACACTTGCAATATGCCTGCTTTCATCAGGTATTAAGTATGACGACGGCTTACTGTGTGTCCTCTGCTTGTGTGTATGTGCACGATGACGGCCCATAATGGGTCTGCCGCCATGGACCTATGCCTCTCAAAGCAGGGAAGGAGAAAACCCAGGAGAAGGACTGTGTTCCACTGTTGATCCAGCATGAATATTTAAAGTAGCGCTGATGGAGAGGACCCTTCTCTCTCCTGGAGGAACTGAGGCTTCTGGGAGCTGCACACACAGCACGCACTTCCCTGCTGTGCCTCTTGGCCAATCACAATAGGCAGGCAGGTGTACTGCATGTTAGATCCACAGTCTGCCGGGGACAGGTGTAGTCCCAGCTACAGTAATTACATTGCTTTTAATGAATCCCACCGATCTCTTCTGCAAGAGAGGCCGGTGGCCTAACATCTTGATCAATGGTGTTACGGACTGGTGTTTTGTGGCTTTTTACATCTTTTGTTTGCCTCTATCATTTCTGCAATGTATTAAAATCTGCGTGATTGTACATTTAGAATGTTGTTCTTAGTGGTTGAGAAGTGTTCCACGATATGAGCTTTGTTATTCAGTATATATACAGTATAGTCTGGTTAATAATGTTTTGTGAATGCCAGTTACATAAAACCTTTTCAAAAGCAGAATAGTCCTTCCAGGAAGTAATTTTAATCTTTTAACGAGGTCTGCTTTTACTGGCTGATTCATGGTAGGCACTTGTTCTTTTGATTGGTCAAATTGACTACTGATTGTTAGTCTGATTAGTAAAAGAGAGAGATTATTGTGTTGAGTATAATGATGTCCTAAGAGGAGAGCAGGTGAGAGAGACTCTGCTCCCATCACATCTACCTCCAGCATACATACACACATCCCTCCATCCATACAGCTGATTAGGGAGGTCCCAGTGCAGTCACCCGGTCCCAGGCATTGGGAAGGAAGGTGTAGTGTTACCCTGTATTAACCAGTTAGCTGGCCCAGGGAGCCAGATGCCAGGCTTCATAAAGCAGGGAGCAGCTAATCAAATAAGACTCTCTTCAAGACCCAGACAATGCCTGCAATGTCAACCCACCTTCTTATTCATCAGGGGAGGTGAGAGAAATAGAAAAGAGGACGGAGCATCTGCCCTTACACACACACACACACACACACACACACACACACACACACACACACACACACACACACACACACACACACACACACACACACACACACACACACACACACACACACACACACACACAGCAGACAACTCAAATGAACACATGCATTTATTGCAATGATGTGGCAGAAAATACTTTCTTATAACAATCGAGAGATTTGCAAGAGTTAATTCCTGAGTGGCGCAGCGGTCTAAGGCACTGCATCTCAGTGCTAGAGGCGTCACTACAGACACCCTGGTTCGAATCCAGGCTGTATCACAATCGGCTGTGACTGGGAGTCCCATAGGGCGGCGCACAATTGGCTCAGCGTCATCCGGGTTTGGCCGGGGTAGGCCGTCATTGAAAATAAGATTTTGTTCTTAACTGACTAGCCAAGTTAAATAAAGGTTCAATGGCAGTAGATAATAATTATTCAACATGCTGTGTTACAGGGCATTCCCTTCTTTCCTCAGTCTGGTCTGGAATGGAGGCTGTTGTTTGGTATTCATTATTGATGATAATCCACATTCCCCATAGGGATAGAGCAGACCCACAGCAGGTGGAGGCTGGTGTAGAGGTGGGGCACTTAACCCTAATTGCTCCTGTAAGTCGCTCTGGATAAGAGCATCTGCTAAATTACTAAAATGTGACATAAATGATGATGACTAAGGATCACCTGATGAGAGGTTCTCAAACAGACGTGAACAGAGGTTCGCAAACAGCAGTGAAGATGTTTCACCCCCAGCCTGTCACCTCAGGATTCTCTGACATGATGCTGCTCTAATTGGACCCCTCTTTTGTTTTGACATCAATGGTCAGATATCCTGCTGATGCACTGAGATTGGGAGATGTTCAGACTGGACTATCTATAGGGCCAAGGATGAGACCAAATCTAGTCAGACCAAATCTAAAGGAGACAATCCTTTCACCCCCTTTCTCAGAGGGGCCCAAGTTAATTACAGCCTCAACAGGAGAACTAGCTGACAGATCTGTGACCTCTGACCTTTACCCTGCTGCCCATCAAAGCCAGAGGGAACACTGCATGACCCCAGCTTTGTGTTGGTGTATACACAGAGAGATCTAGAACATAGCTATATTAAAAATGGCAGTAAACCCATGCTGTGGTTTTATTTTCTGTCTGGAGTCCTCAGGGGTGAGACATGCTCCCGCTACCGTTTCATATAAGGAATCAACTGCTTTCTGAACTTGTGAACCACCACTGCAGGACACCACAGAGGCACTTCCATGTTCCTGGGTGAATAATAGAACAGGAATGCCACTTCCGATAATTCTTTACCACAACAGATTGGATTATCACTCATTGGGCCTATTTAGTTCCCCTCACAATAAAGAGATGCTGTTTGGGAATTAAGTGGTTTATTCATGGGGGTTATCATTCCAGCATTCCGAGTCCATTCCTTGTATTGTTCCTTTCACACACATGCATCCTTCTACCTTCTCCCTAAATGTACTTGAAAAGTTTAAACCTGCCTCTGTTTTCATTACACTCACAATTTGAGGGAAGAAAAAAATCATTACTATAGTATATACTACAGTTTTCTTTTTACTACAATATTTATACTATAGTTAACTGTAAATACCATATAATTCACTGTAGTGCTTTTGCACAAAACACTACAGTGAATACTACAGTAGAGTCGTCAAAATACTTCAGTGAATACTATAGTATTTATACCATAGTATGGACAAAGACAGAACAGCATGTTTTAGAAACTATGCGGTATAGATTCAGTAAAGAGGTCAATGGAACTCGACCAAAACAATGGAAATGCCATGTAAACGCGTAGCGGAAAGATGCCATGGGGGAAAGCCTGAATCTCCTCATTGCCCCCCAGCAAAATTAGCCTACATTTAGTCTATTGTTTATACATGTATGTGTATTTCACACTATATTGAGGTAAAAATTGGCGTATCATTTTTGTATGGATGTCAACCCCAATATATGTTCATCTTATCGTCATCAATCAACTGCATTACAGTTCAAAACAACTTTGACTACCAGCATCGATTTCTGTATTCTAGCTATGATACCAGCTTATACTTATGGGAGTTAGCATTTAGCAGTCACTTCTTCTAAACCTGAACAGGGACAACTTCTAATTTTATGCAGTGAAAACAGCCAAATATATCAAAATCGGACTTTAGGAACCACATCAAATCAAATTGTATTGGTCACATACATATATTTGGCAGATGTTATTGCGGGTGTAGCGAAATGCTTCTGGGTCTCTTACAATGCATCAATCATGACGGGTTTGATGAATATCCACTTTAAAAAATAAAACAAAAATGGGTTTAACTTGCCCCAATCCAGCTTCCTTCTATCCCTCACGGTCTGCGTTCCATTGACCTCCTAACACCATCTATACTACAGTATTTTCTCATGTGGGAGACCGCATACATTCATAGAGGAAGTTAATGAAAGACCATTGGACATTAAACCATTATTCCCAACCATGAAAAATACAATTTCCTTGAGTTCCTGTGAAGATTCCAGTCACAAACAGTAGGCAACTTGGTCTGCAACCTGGTCGTTCAAACAGCATGGTAAAAACTAATACTGTTTGTTTTCTATGTTTAGATTGTCTTTCTTTCTGGGGGATGTCATTGATCAGTCAACCCAAGTCCGAATTGGGAATGGACCGTGGAAATGAAATGACCATGTGAGAAAATTAGATATGTCTGTTTAACCCCTCATGTGACAGATAGAGAGACAGTCATCCCACTTGATAAAAATGGATCTCTTTTGTGTGACTGAATATCAACCATGACAGTTGGTCTCCCAAAAGATTGTTCAGTAAAGCCGAGAATGTAAAAGTTGGAACCTGTCAGGTTTCTCCTATCATAATGTATACAATAGTGATAATTGAAGACATATCTATAACCATGCTCAAGAGTATAGAAATATATTTAGAATTATGTTTTAAACTCAGCAGAGCTGTGCATTAAGACAGAGGTTTACTTGACTAATGCAAGGCACTACGCAGTCAGATGCAGGTCCTCATCCCCTTTTCTGCTCTGGCTTCACACATCTGAAGGAGATGGATCCCCAGCCGTCTCTCCACCACACAAAGACTTCCACTTGGTTTGGATGAAGATGCAGGGAACAATGAGAAGCAATCATTCTCAGAGTGAATGGACTCTGGGGATTGGGGACCATGTGTTTAATGATAGGTTTGTCAGGTCGGGACTGTTTGCACAGATGTAATAGAAACGTACACACAACAAGCCAATGGAGATTTCAGGCCATCCCCACTCTGTGTTGTGCTTTCTACTGTATATCACTGGAAAGACTAATAAAAACCAAACTGATTTGTTTTGTTCATGTATTGTGTACGTGCGTGAACCCATCAGTATCTGTTCACCCTTTGTTTCAGCTCCTCCTTGGCTGTCCTGTGCCTCCCAGCAGTCAGCTCCTCCTTGGCTGTCCTGTGCCCCCCCAGCAGTCAGCTCCTCCTTGGCTGTCCTGTGCCCCCCCAGCAGTCAGCTCCTCCTTGGCTGTCCTGTGCCCCCCCAGCAGTCAGCTCCTCCTTGGCTGTCCTGTGCCCCCCCAGCAGTCAGCTCCTGTAATCAGCAGTACCAGGAGGACATAAAGCAGACAGGGTCAGGGTGAATTGACCGCCCTGCTTGTTCACCCTGACAGATCTGCATGTTGGGCCGACAGTGTGCCACAGTTCCTTGTTTGAATAGAGCCCCATGGTTCTGCCTGCTGGGAGATAAGTCTATCAGGGCAGCTCAGGAGGGTTGGCTTCGACACCAGACAAGAAGTTTGTCCAGGGGGGAATGTTAGATTTGAGCTCACCACCCAGCTGTACCTTCTATTAGATTGTCTAGAAAGTAAGCTGTCGTAAGGCCCACAAGGTGTGGTGTGGTTCAGTTTGAGTTTAAGTGATGTGCAGATTGGCCATGGACCTCAGGATGACCTAACCTACCTACACATCCAACTGGTTTATGTTTACTCAGAATTGCATAACAACACAATGGCCCCTGCATGCCCAGACCTGCTCCACCACCTCCACCTGACCTGACTCTTCCTTAACACCTGCCTCTGGGCTGCTCATGTTCAGGGTGACGATTACAAAAACATTAGACTTACACAGACAGACCAAGTTGCACTGTGGTTATTAGTCCAGTGGGTCTGGCCATCTTGTAAAGCTTCGACAAGCTCAGACTTGCCTGAGGGAAATATCTACTTTTTTCTGTTATGAAAGACAAAGAGGTTATCTTCATTATAACATGGGGCAAGAGAAGGAGGGAAGTGTTCAGAACGGGGGACACACACACACACACACACACACACACACACACACACACACACACACACACACACACACACACACACACACACACACACACACACACACACACACACACACACACACACACACACACACACACACACACACACACACACACACACACACAATTATTTTTATCCTGGAAGAATTTCTCCACCATGAGTGAAATTGAATGAGCGCTGCTACAATACCTCGTCACACTCTATCGCTAATGGATCCTCTGGAAATGGAATTTGGATTTGTTGGGAAAGGCTGATAAATAAACAACTCCTCGAGGGAACTGAAAGAAACGTTTCATCTTGCAGAGATGGAAGTGTGTTCATCTGCCCTGCTGAGTGAAGTGCTTTGTTTTGTACCATCCATTTCAGAATGCACTGAGGGACCTGGGCTTAGGCAGGCTGGTCCTCATAAGACAAACTTTCAGTGGTGGATGGTGAGAGGGTGTAGGTAGGGGATAAAGATAGGACAGTTCATTCCTGGTAGAGTAGAAGAGTTGCAAATGTACTTGTCCTATCTGTCTGTCTACTACATACATTAACAATAGATAATACAGTATAGTTAAGCAATAAGGCACGAGGGGGTGTGGTATATGGCCAATATACCACGGCTAAGGGCTGTTCTTATGCGTGACATAAGTGGAGTGTCTGGATACAGGATATATTGGCCATATACCACAACCCCCGAGTTGCCTTATTGCTATTATAAACTGGTTACCAACATAATTAGAGCAGCAAAAATAAAAAAAATGGTCCTACCTGTGGTATACGGCCTGATATACTAGTGCTGTCAGCCAATCAGCATTCAGGGCTCGAACCACCCAGTTTATAATGAGATTTATACAACGGGTGGGTCTAATCCTGAATGCTGATTGGTTAAAACCTATTCCAGCTGGTGTCTATTCCACAAGTTAACACCTATTTACTTTGTTCCATATTTTTCCTATCCCTAGGAAGATCATAGAAACTACATCACAAAAGCATTTATTTTGAAGTCCACTATCTTTATTTAATGAATGCATTATTTACAGCCTTTTATTTAATCATTCAATAATTAATCACCCCATTCATCACATGCACATTTAGATAAACTTACTGCCAAAGAGATGACCATCTATGCTGAAAAAGTTATTCAGTATTTTCAAGTTTTAACTGTATTACTTGAATCATACATAAAACATCATGTACATAACATACCCTTACAACCATGGCTATACTAATGTTAGGTAATCCTGAGCCTTTTTAGAATATCTACTAATGGAAAGAATATTAAAAAATCATCAAGTTTTACAGTTGAAGACTTTCAGAGCATAATGCAGCCGGTTGGACAGCTAGAAAACTGTCACGGCACAACTCTCTCTTGCATTATGTCTGATCTGATTGCCCACAAAATACTGATTATGAAATTATATTATATTAATATGTGAAGAGTTCCAAAACACTATACACACACATTTTTCACATTTGTTTTTTCATCAGAAATTATTGCTTATCCTTCATGTGTGTGTAAAATATCAAATGTCCACTTGTCTAATGTCCATTGCTCATGTTTCTTGGCCCAAGCAAGTTGGTTCTTATTGGTGTCCTTTAGTAGTGGTTTCTTTGCAGCAATTCGTGCATGAAGGCCTGATTCACACAGTCTCCTCTGAACAGTTGATGTTGAGATGTGTCTGTTACTTGAACTCTGTGAAGCATTTATTTGGGCTGCAATTTCTGAGGCCGGTAACTCTAATGAACTTATCCTCTGCAGCAGAGGTAACTCTAGGTCTTCCATTCCTGTGGTGGTCCTCATGCGAGCCAGTTTCATCATAGCGCTTGAGGGTTTTTGCAACTGCACTTGAAGAAACTTTCAAAGTTCTTGACATTTTCCAGATTGACTGATGTTCATGTCTTAAAGTAATGATGGACTGTCATTTCTCTTTGCTTATTTGAGCTGTTCTTGCCATAATATGGACTTGGTCTTTTATCAAATCTTCTGTATACCCTTACCTTATCACAACACAACTGATTGGCTCAAATGCATTAAGAAGGAAAGAAATTCCACAAATTCACTTTTAAGAAGGCACGCCTGTTAATTGAAATGCATTCCAGGTGACTACCTCATGAAGCTGGTTGAGAGAATGCAAAGAGTGTGCAAATCTGTCATCAAGGCAAAGGGTGGCTATTTGAAGAATTTAAAATGTAAAATATGTTTAGATTTGTTTAACACTTTTTTGGTTACTACATGATTCCATATGTGTTATTTCACAGTTTTGATGTCTTTACTATTATTCTACAGTGTAGAAAATAGCAAAAAATTCAGAAAAACCTTTGAATGAGTAGATGTTCTAAAACTTTTGACCGGTGTATAGATTTTAGTGTATAGATTTTTGGAATGAAGTGGTTGCTAATTAGGATCGATTTATTTAGTTCTATAACAGACATTCAATGCTACATTAAAAACAGCATGTTTATTTCATAGATGCAAACAATCAAAAAGCAAATAGAAATGCACATAAAAAACACTGTAAATCTGACTCAGATTAAAAAATAAATCAATTAAAGTATGTTTCTCTGAATGAATCCATGATGCTAATGTAGCAAAACAGTAGTCTATAGGTCCTCTGGCCTCCTGCTGGACTGCGTGTTCAGTATTGGGGCTGGTGCTGGGTGAGGGTGTCACATATAAGACTCTGCTGTCCCCCATGGCTGCATCTCAGTGAAGAAGCCTTCACAGAAGCTGAGACTATGGTCCAGGGTGATAGGCACTGCCTGCACCTCCTCTTTCAGCTCCTCCCAGGGGTGCCTCTGCTGCTCATCAGGGAACAGTGTCGGCTCCTCAAAGTGCTGTGGGAGTGGCTGCTGCAGCCCAGTCAGGTTGAGGTGCTGCTGGATCTCCTCCATGCTGTAGCAGCCCATGGTGGTCACCTCCATGTACCTGCAGGCCTGCTGGTGGTCCCGGTCAGCCCCTCCGCTGCACCACCTCCCCAGGTGCCAGGCCCGGCCATGATCCTGCTGGGAGAGCTCCACCTTACACCCCAGGGAGTTCAGAGCTAGGTTAATGTCTAGATCCTCAAAGTTATTGCTGCTCCCATTGAGAACATCGTCAAACACCATGGCCCAGTCTAGTTCACCCTTCAGTGCCTCTGGTTCCATGAGATCCGGTGTCAACAGTGGTGACTTATGGACTGTCTCCCACTTTGTGCCACTAAGTTTGCGTCTGTTCCCAGCACCTGCTCCTCTGTGGGACACTGTGTAGTGGGCCTGTTGAAAATGCTGGTGGTACTCCTGGGTTTTCCGGTTACGGGATGATCCTTGGGTTTTGCTGTGTCTCTGGGTGTTGAAATGGATGGCTGACATCCGCCTGCGCTTGAAGACTCCATTGACAAACATGTCCGCGTACTGAGGGTCAATCTGCCAGAATCCCCCTTTTCCTGGTTCATTCTTCTGCCTGGGAACCTTCATGAAGCACTTGTTGAGTGACAGGTTATGACGGATAGAGTTCTGAGGAGAGAATAGAATGGGGGTTCATGAAAAGACGAGCTAACTGATAGTAGTCTTACTAAAGATGCTCTGTCATTTGTTGCTGGATCGTCATAATGTCACACCTAACGATGTGTATATATAAATCATTGGTTATAACATGTCAAATGTGCATCGTCAGGACAAGGTAATAACAATTTAAGTTCGTTATACTCCTGAATCATATAGTCCCCATCACAGAGATTCCAAGAAAATCAAACAACGTCAATCATTTAAACGTGTCTAATAAAACGACACGTTTGAATGGTCAGCGAGAGTTGCGCCTTTTCCTGTCCGATGATGTCTACTCATCTTCTACTTATTTCCCCCAAAACATCAAACAAGAAATAACCCACGGTTACGTCAATGATGAACAAATATAACCACGATAGGCCTAGAACTTATTTTCCATACAACATCAAAATAAATACTGTATCTCTGAGGGATTAGTTGCATGCAATCGCCCACCCGTCTCTCTCCCCCCATGTTGTGTACCTCTCTCAGGTTTGATCAATAATGTAGAAGACAGACTGAGTCACTAACCTGCCAGCTGGTCTCAGCGTGTCTGTAGTAGCAGAAGTTCTCTGTGATCCAGTTATAGATAGCAGACAGTGTGATCTTGTTCTTCTTGCCAGCCTGCATGGCTCTGCAGATCAGTGTGGCGTAGGAGTAGGGAGGCTTCACCTCGTGGTTGGTCTTGAAGTCTACCTCCTCCAGGGACTTGGCTGGCACAGTGATCTGGTGCTGGTTGTTGGTCACTGTCGGGTGAAGTGAGTAGTAACTAGTCCTGTTGGCTGAGGCACTGGAGGTGATGGGGCTGCCTGCACTCTGAGGCATGCCGGAGGCTGCAGTGTCCCCAGCAGGTGGACTGGAGGGGGAGTCGGAGCCCTGAGGGTGCAGGTGGCTGGGCTGAGGCAGCTGGTACGGCTGGCAAGTGGAGCCCGGTAGGCTTTCTAGACTCGCACTGACTATGGTGAAGTCCTGGAGCCATTGGAGGCTGGTGAGACTGTCATCCAGGTGCACTGAACCATTCTCATTGTCTTGGTCTTCTGGGTGAAGCTTCATCCATTTCTCCTTGAATCTGGTGGCAATCTCCTGACTTGGTAGTACTGGCATTGTAAAGTGACCCTGTTAATAAATTCCCACAAAAGATTACTGTATTACATTTCTTGCTGGCTGTCATTCCTGTGAATCCTTTACATATTGGTGTGATCTCACTCAGCTGACTTTAAATTTACATTGTGAAATACTGCATTATAAACTCATAAAAATAAAAGAACAGTGGCCATTCATTCATAAAGAAGTATTAGCAAAAGCAGTACAATTACCTTGGTCTTGGTGTACTCCGCAGTACAACTTGAGTGATCAGCTCCACTGTTCTCATATGGTACCCAAACCTCTTACACGTTATTGCGATGTCTGTACAGATGGCTTTGTGAGGTACTGCTATCTAAACATGTAAACCCAAGACTTCATTTGCAAAAGTAGCCTTCATTCAGATCCTGTCGATGTGTGATAATAATCCCATAACGGCGGAGAGACAGATCCGAACAAACTGAGGGAAAGACAGAAAAGACCGCCTTGAGTTTTAATAGCCCTAAACAAATTGCAGGTCGCTGATTGGCTCCGTGGTTTACAGGTTTCACCTTTGTTTCTACGGCTCACTGTATGAGTGCATATATAGGAAAAATGTGTTATTAAATCAGTTAAAACAGAATGTAATTGCACTTAATATTCTACGTAATATTTTTTACCTAATTAATCAGAAATAAATTGGCTTCTGACTGTCATTGAATACGTTGTGCATTTATGAATTGTAAGAAGGATGAGTTTTGATTTAAAAACGAAAGTGCCGTTTTGTTACTAAGGCTCTTCTTTAGGCTATTGGACAGTTAATGATACATATTATTTAAACGGTATCCTGAATAATTGCAGATAATGAATACATCCTTAGTTAATTGTAAAACAGCCACCTTTGGAGTTAAATGTTTTACAACTGTGATGTGACTTTACCTACACATGGTCGATACTTGAATTTACTTTTGATTAATTCCTCGTTTTATAGACACTGAATACATACATGTTACAGTTAATGAGATTGTGTGTAGTAGACAATGCGAACATACTGGCTCTGTGATGAAATTGGGTAATTCTGGTTTTGACATGATGTATTAGCGACATCTACTGGTTATTGTCGATGTTAGGTTCTCGTATTTGCTATACCCATTATTTAATCAGTAGGTATACACAGCTGACAGGGAAACTATGATTCTGTTAAAATGAATATCATCATTGTAGAAAACTCCATCACAGTCACTCTTTCTCTGATCCTGGGAGTCTGGGACACAGGCTCACAAACTCTGTCTATCTAACTCAGGGAGTAATGGGTCAGCGGTCAAACGACCTCCACTCAACACTGTCAAACGCTCCCTGAAACACTTCAGCGAGCAGGCCTTTCTAATCGACCTGGCCGGGGTATCCTGGAAGGATATTGATCTCATCCCGTCAGTAGAGGATGCCTGTTTTGTTTTTTTTAAATGCCTTCCTCACTATCTTAAATAAGCATGCCCCATTCAAGAAATTTAGAACCAGTAACAGATATAGCCCTTGGTTCTCTCCAGACCTGACTGCCCTTAACCAACACAAAAACATCCTATGGCGTTCCTCTATTATTATTATTATTAGCATCGAACAGCCCCCGTGATATGCAACTTTTCAGGGAAGCTAGAAACCAATATACACAGGCAGTTAGAAAAGCCAAGGCTAGCTTTTTCAAGCAGAAATTTGCTTCCTGCAACACAAACTCAAAAAAGTTCTGGGACACTGTTAAGTCCATGGAGAATAAGAACACCTCCTCCCAGCTGCCCACTGCACTGAAGATAGGAAACACTGTCACCACCGATAAATCCACTATAATTGAGAATTTAAATAAGCATTTTTCTACGGCTGGCCATGCTTTCCACCTGGCTACCCCTACCCCGGTCAACAGCACTGCACCCCCCACAGCAACTCGCCCAAGACTTCCACATTTCTCCTTCTCCCAAATCCAGTTAGCTGTTGTTCTGAAAGAGCTGCAAAATCTGGACCCCTACAAATCAGCCGGGCTAGACCATCTGGACCCTTCCTTTCTAAAATTATCTGCCGAAATTGTTGCCACCCCTATTACTAGCCTGTTCAACCTCTCTTTCGTGTCGTCTGAGATTCCCAAGAATTGGAAAGCAGCTGCGGTCATCCCCCTCTTCAAACGGGGGGACACTCTTGACTCAAACTTCTACAGGCCTATATCTATCCTACCCTGCCTTGCTAAGGTCTTCGAAAGCCAAGTCAACAAACAGATTACCGACCATTTCAAATCCCACCATACATTCTCCGCTATGCAATCTGGTTTCAGAGCTGGTCATGGGTGCACCTCAGCCACGCTCAAGGTCCTAAACTATATCTTAACCACCATCGATAAGAAACAATACTGTGCAACCGTATTCATTGACCTGGCTAAGGCTTTTGACTCTGTCAATCTCCACATACTCATCGGCAGACTCGACAGCCTTGGTTTCTCAAATGATTGCCTCGCCTGGTTCACCAACTACTTCTCTGATAGAGTTCAGTGTGTCAAATCGGAGGGGCTGTTGTCCGGGCCTCTGGCAGTCTCTATGGGGGTGCCACAGGGTTCAATTCTTGGACTGACTCTCTTCTCTGTATACATCAATGATGTCGCTTGCTGCTGGTGAGTCTCTGATCCACCTCTACGCAGACGACACCATTCTGGATACTTCTGGCCCTTCTTTAGACACTGTGTTAACAAACCTCCAGACAAGCTTCAATGCCATAAAACACTCCTTCCTTGGCCTCCAAATGCTCTTAAATGCTAGTAAAACTAAATGCATGCTTTTCAACCGATCGCTGCCCGCACCCACCAGCCTGACTAGCATCACTACTCTGGATGGTTCTGACTTAGAATATGTGGACAACTACAAATACCTAGGTGTCTGGTTAGACTGTAACCTCTCCTTCCAGACTCACATTAAGCATCTCCAATCCCAAATGAAATCTAGAATTGGCTTCCTATTTCGCAAGCAAGACTCCTTCACCCATGCTGATAAACATACCCTCGTAAAACGGACTATCCTACCGATCCTTGCCTTCGGCGATGTCATTTACAAAATAGCTACCAACACTCTACTCAGCAAATTAGATGTAGTCTATCACAGTGCCATCCATTTTGTCACCAAAGCCCCATATACTACCCACCACTGCGACCTGTATGCTCTCGTTGACTGGACCTCGCTTCATATTTGTCGCCAAACCCACTGGCTCCAGGTCATCTATAAGTCTTTGCTAGGTAAAGCCCCGCCTTATCTCAGCTCACTGGTCACCATAGCAACACCCACCCGTAGCACGTGCTAAAGCAGGTATATTTCACTGGTCATCCCCAAAGCCAACACTTCCTTTGGTCGCCTTTCCTTACAATTCTCTGCAGCACATGACTGGAACGAATTGCAAAAATCACTGAAGCTGGAGACTTATATCTCCCTCACTAACTTTAAGCATCAGCTGTCAGAGCAGCTTACCGATCACTGCACCTGTACACGGCCCTTCTGTAAATTGCACAATGCTACTTGCACAATGCTAAATTGTAATTATTTCGCCACTACGGCCTATTTATTGCCTTACCTTCCTAATCTTACTACATTTGCACACACTGTATATAGATGTATATAGATTTCTATTGTGGGTTTTTTCTATTGTGTTATTGACTGTACGTTTGTTTATCCCATGTGCAACTCTGTATGGTTGTTTTTGTCGCACTGCTTTGCTTTATCTTGGCCAGGTCGCAGTTGTAAATGAGAACTTGTTCTCAACCTGCCTACCTGGTTAAATAAAGGTGAAATATAAAAAAATAAAATGAAATTTTTAGAATAATAGTGAAGACATAAAAACTAAGACATAACACATATGGAATCATGTAGTAACCAAAAAAGTGTTAAATAAATCCAAATATATTTTATATTTGAGATTCTTCAAGCCACCTTTTGCCTTGATGACAGCTTTGCAAACGCTTGGTATTCTCTCAACCAGCTTCATGAGGTGGTCATGTGGAATGCATTTCAATTAACAGGTGTGCCTTCTTAAAAGTTCATTTGTGGAATTTCTTTCCTTTTTAATGTGTTTGAGCCAATCAGTTTTGTTGTGACAAGGTAGGATTGGTATACAGAATGTAGCCCTATTTGGTAAAAGACCAAGTCCATATTAAAGCAAGAACAGCTCAAATAAGCAAAGAAAAACGACAGTCCATCATTACTCTAAGACATAAAGGTCAGTCCATGCGGAAAATTTCAAGAACTTTGAAAGTTTCTTCAAGTGCAGTCACAAAAACCATCAAGCGATATGATGAAACCTGCTTTCATGAGGACCGCCACAGGAAAGGAAGACCCAGAGGTACACCACTGCTACAGAGGATAAGTTCATTAGAGTTACCAGCCTTATAAATTGCAGCATAAAGAAATGCTTTTTATATTTAACTAGGCTGTAAACTAAGTCAGTAAATAACAAATTCTTATTTACAATGACAGCCTACAGGGGAACAGTGGGTTAACTGCCTTGATCAGGAGCAGAACAACAGATTTTTACCTTGTCAGCTCAGGGATTCGATCCAGCAACCTTTAAGTTACTTGCCCAACACGCTAACCACTAGGTTACCTGCCGCTTCACAGAGTTCAAGTAACAGACACATCTCAACATCAACTGTCCAGAGGAGACTGCATGAATCAGGCCTTCGTGGCCAAATTGCTGCAAAGTAGCCCCCACTAAAGCACACCAATAAGAAGAGACTTGCTTGGACCAAGAGACACAAGCAATGGACATTAGATCGGTGGAAATCTGTCCTTTGGTCTCATGAGTCCAAATTTGAGATTTTTGGTTCCAACCGTCGTGTCTTTGTGAGATCGCAGAGTAGGTGAACGCATGATCTCCACAATGTGTGGTTCCCTCATGGAGGAGGTGTGATGTTTTGCTGGTGATACTGCCAGTGATTTAATTAGAATTCAAGGCACGCTTAACCAGCATGGCTACCACAGCATTCTGCAGCAATACACCACCACATCTGGTTTCACTTAGTGGGACTATCATGTTTTAAAACAGGACTATGACCCAACACACCTCCAGGCTGTGTAAGGGCTATTTGACCAAGAAGGAGAGTGATGGAGTACTGCATTAGATGACCTGGCCTCCACAATCATCAGACCTCAACCCAATTGAGATGGTTTGGGATGAGTTGGACCACAGAGTGAAGGAAAAGCAGCCAACAAGTGCTCAGCATGTGGAAACTGTTGAAAAAGCTTTCCTGGTGAAGCTGGTTGAGAGAATGCCAAAGCTGTCATCAAGGCAAAGGGTGGCTGCTTTGAAGAATCTAAAATCTATTTAGATTTTTTTTTACACTTTTTTGGTTTCTACATTATTCTATGTGTGTTATTTCATAGTTTCTACAATGTAGAAAATAGTACAAATAAATAAAAACCCTTGAATGAGTAGGTGTGTCCAAACTTTTGACTGGTACTGTATATATAATATATACACATTTCATTTCAACCTGTAGGACTATGCATAGGGTGAATTCGGGAAAGAGTTGGACATGATATAATCTGGGACAGATTAATCCTGATGCTTTTATTTTTTGGTCTGACAAGAGAACATCTTAAACTATTGTTACTAAAAGCCTGGTCAAAATCACCACTTATTTGGTGACATCAGTGAGGGGCAGAGAAAGCTTCAAACAGGAAGCTCACCTTGGGAAGCACACGGTAAAATCAGTGACATAGATTCTCTGTTTTGTTGTTAAATTAGTAAAACTATCATACATAATGCACTGTGTCAAATGTTGATGTAAATGTGAATATTATGTACTGGTGCATCAAAATACATAATGTTGCCAATATTTTTACATTTTGTAATTGTATTATCTTTCATTTTTGTTGTTGTCCCGCATTACCAACCATAGCTAGCTAAAGTAGGACAGGATGGAGTAGGCTTTACTAATGGAGGAAAGATTTACATTAGTTTACATTGGGGACCACCTGTATTTAGGTTCTGGTTCTTGTAGTACTATATCCTGTTAATTATGTCTTGTAGTACTGTTATTTGAGTGAATTCAGAAAGCGGAACATGTTTTGCGTTGTCATCTTCTGTAACCTCTTTAGACATCTATACAACATAATGGCCCAACATGATACATTTCCGAAATCCTCAAATGTTTCCTAAGCACACAAAATGTAATTGTCGTTGAAGTACAATTAGGTGTCATAGTCGACCAAATGCAAACTAAAAATATGGTCATGCCTCCTGTGAATATGAAATCAACAGTAGTGTTTTTGTGTGATTAGGAAACATCTGGAGGATTTCAGAAATGTATCATGTGTTGGGCTAATAGGTTGGATAGATGTCGAAAGAGGTTACAGAAGACGGAAATGCAAAGTGTCCCACTTTTTCCGAATTCACCCTAAATGGTCCTCACATGTCAATGGAAGTCAAGCATGAGACATGCAGTTAAAAACAGAAGTGTTCAACATTACATTTATTTAATTGTTATTCACATGCGGCTGTAGGCTACACATGTAGGATCTTAATCTGAGCCAGTTCGCTACAGCAGGAAAATAATCCTGCAGCAACAGGAAATTTAAATTGTGTGTTGGACTATAATAAATTGACATTTTTGTAGGGGTTGATACATTTTTCGTTAGGGCAAATCTAGTCTGATATTTTAAAGTGGAAATGACAAACTTTAGAAGCCTTTTTAAACCTTGAATACACTACAAATGTGCATTTCCTGCTGTGCAGGAATATTCTCAGTAACAGAAGAATGAGCAAATGAAGATCCTACATCTGTACACAGGGACAGACCGATATTGATAAGAGTTATGAATCACTAAATGTGGGGTTGTCCTGGATACCAGGTCAATACTAGTGAGAAACAGGAACAAGGCACAGGTGTATCATCAAAGTTAACATGGCACATCGTTAGTCAAAGACACATGACATGAACAGTATTAATGCAAAGCAGTTTGGATCGTTTTACACCCCTCTACAACAAAACTCACAAGCAAAAGATAACCTATTGTTAAAGATGCAATGTCTCAAGATATTGCATAAGTAAAATGGTTAAGAAGCATTTCGTTTATTCCTCCTGGGAAAAAATTAGAACACACACACATAATACAGACCATATAACAACCAAGTCTAATCATAATGTACTTACCATTTATAGATTAAATGTATCAATATATGGATTTAACATAATTGTAATTGCTGAACAGACGGGTTTTAATAATGGTTTAATAACAATTAGGTTTCCTTAAAAATATTTAACGAACCATTGAGAATGCAAAGAAATGTCATACATTTACAGCTCTGTATATCAGCCAGTGGGAATAAAAACCTCCTAGACTACGTGCTCATACAGCTGTATATCCTGAAACCGTTTCATCACAAGAACACCAAAAATGCAACAAGCAGCAGCCATATCTGTTTAGTTGAAGGCACATAGATCTATACGTATGGTGCTACATCTACAGGGAAGTCACACACTGCAAGTCATAGAACTTGAGCAAGGCAATGACTATGCCAGGATGACAAGCCACAATATAACTATAGAAATATGCCACATCTACAAATAACAAAGTTTGTGCTATACGGTCAGCATAGTGTATTGGATTGTTGCAGGCTCTATCTTTCTTTGTGTTCAGCTGTTAAGGTGTAAAGCTGGACTATGTCACTAAAAATCAATCAGCTACATTTGAGATACTGTGCATGTAGCTGTAACTACTAATCTCCTTATTTGAATCCCCAGATTTTCTTCTACAACACACACATATACAATTTTGCAAATGAATCTACATACATTTCTAGTACAGGTACAATATATCACATAATTCAGTATAAAAATGAACAAATGTAGATATTCACAAAGCAAAATGAATGAATCCTCAAAACCTTTGAAGACAATTTGAAATTAAATGCCTCAATTTGACTTGTTATTACATAGGAATTCACCATTTCACAAAGCAAAATGAATGAATCGTCAAAACCTTTAAAAATGACTCCATTAAATTGTCATGTTTAATCATGTCAAATGTCCACCAAAACATTTCATATCATACAAGCACCAAGAAATAAAATGTTAAAAAGTTATTAGTTTAGATGAATACAACAGGAATGGTATTAATGCTCTCTAAAACAATTAGTGTCAAGCAGTAATTTGAGTAGAGTAAACTGAAAGTGAGTGTGCTTCTAGTACTACCATATGATGGTAGTCATACTCAACCACTGGAATCATGCAACGTCCACCACTGCACCACAACCCCATCCAGAATGGACAAACAATTACACACTCCTAAATGTACAGTTGAAGTCTGAAGTTTACTTACACTTAGGTTGGAGTCATTAAAACTCGTTTTTCAACCACTCCACAAATTTCTTGTTAACAAACTATACTTTTGGCAAGTCGGTTAGGACATCTACTTTGTGCATTTTTCCAACAATTGTTTACAGACAGATTATTTCACTGTATCACAATTCCAGTGGGTCAGAAATGTACATACACTAAGTTGACTGTGCCTTTAAATAGCTTGGAAAATTCCATAAAATGACATACCTGTGGATGTATTTCAAGGCCTACCTTCACACTCAGTGCCTCTGCTTGACATCATGGGAAACTCAAAAGAAATCAGCCAAGACCTCAGAAACAAAATTGTGGACCTCCACAAGTCTGGTTCATCCTTGGGATCAATTTCCAAACCCCTGAAGGTACCATGTTCATCTGTACAAACAATAGTACGCAAGAATGAACACCATGGGACCACGCAGTCGTTATAACGCTCAGGAAGGAGACGCATTCTGTCTCCATGGAGATGAACGCACTTTGGTGCGAAAAGTGCAAATCAATCCCAGAACAACAGCAAAGGAACTTGTGAAGAGTCTGGAGGAAACAGCTACAAAAGCATGTATTTCCACAGTAAAAAGAGTCCTTTCTCGACATAACCTGAAAGGCTGTTCAGCAAGGAAGAAGCCACTGCTCCAAAACCACCATAAAAAAGCCAGACTACAGTTTGCAACTGCACATGGGGACAAATATCATACTTTTTGGAGAAATGTCCTCTGGTTTGGCCATAATGACCATCGTTATGTTTGGAGGAAAAAGGGGGAGGCTTGCAAGCCGAAGAACACCATCCCAACCGTGAAGCACGGGGTGGCAGCATCATGTTGTGGGGGTGCTTTGTTGCAAGAGGGACTGGTGCACTTCACAAAATAGATGGCATCATGAGGTAGGAAAATTATGTGGATAAATTGAAGCAACATCTCAGAGACATCGGTCAGGAAGTTAAAGCTTGGTCGCAAATGGGTCTTCCAAATGGACAATGACCCCAAGTATACTTCCAAAGTTGTGGCAAAATGGCTTAAGGACAACAAAGTCAAGGTATTGGAGTGGCCACCACAAAGCCCTGACCTCAATGCTATAGAAAATCTGTAGGCAGAACTGAAAAAGCGTGTGCGAGCAAGGAGGCCTACAACCTAACTCAGTTACACCAGCTCTGTCAGGAGGAATGGGCCAAAATTCACCCAACTTATTGTGGGAAGCTTGTGGAAGGCTACCCAAAACGTTTGAGTTAAACAATTTAAACAACTTCTGACCCACTGGGAATGTGATGAAAGAAATAAAAGCTGAAATAAATCACTCTCTACTATTATTCTGACATTTCACATTCTTAAATAAAGTGGTGATCCTAACTGACCTAGGACAGGGAATTTTACTAGAATTAAATGACAGGAACTGTGAAAAAATGTGTTTAAATGTATTTGGCCAAGGTGTATGTAAACTTCCGACTTCAACTGAATGTAAAGCAATCTAATTAAGGACTTGTTGTTTTTTAGTTAAGGTATAGTATGGTTTTAGTAAATCCTTGCAGTGACCACCACAAACACATTTTGAATCAATGCCAGTTATGGCATGAATCGATGACTAAAGTAGGAAAGTGGTCTTCTACAAGGCCCAAGGGGACTGGATCATGGGGGAGGGATGGGCTTGGGAGGAGACCATGGCTATGTCCCAATTATTCATCCTTTAGGCTAAATGTGCACTTTCACACTCCCCGTCATGGATTTAAAAGCATTGGATTGGTGTAATTATTGACTGGAGGGAGTTTCCACCATTGTCAAATACATGCGAGAAAGTGAATTGGGACTCAGCCAGAGAGGGAGAACCATTGGGCCCAGAGGTTAGGGGTCAAGTTGCTCATCCTCCATGTGAAGGCTGCTGGGGGGGCACAGGAGGGGCTGGCTGGAGCAGTTGGTACTCTGACTCTTCAGGCTCTCTGATGACCCTGTGGACACAAGGAGCATGATCCAATTAAACAAGAGGATCTCTTACACCCGTGAAATAAATCTAAACAGTTGCATACTTATCAATACAAACTTTCTGTCTATTTGCATGATAAACAGAGTTACAACCTGCAGCAGATTATTAACCAACTGTCCTGAATCGGACAGATTGCGAGGGATCGGTTTCTCTGAAGCAACGTGACAGAAAAGCAGATAGGTAAAGACAGGACAGAGAAGTCCTACATACCACATTTATTCCTCCATACCAATAGAGCAGGCATCAGGACCTAGAGCTGGCCATAGCAAGGTCAGGTAAAGGGACAGGGCAGGGAGTAAGGAAACAGAGAAGAACAAACAGCACACAGGTTAGATGCAAAGCTGGGGGACTGAAAGCCTGGGAGAATAAAGAGAAACATAGCTAAAAGGTGTTATACGTGCAATCAAAAATGTATGTTTACAATTGGTTTGAGCCTTAAAGACATGCTCTGGTACTTTGGCAACTAGTAAGTATTTTTTTAAACCTCCCTTTTTTTATGTGTTAATGTGTAGTTCATGCATAATCTATGAGCAGAACTAGCCAAGAAATCCCTATTTTCTGGAAGCTGTGCAGTGCCACTTTCCCTCCATTTACTCCCATGTGGGCCAGCCCTCTAGCAATTAAAGTTTCAGCCAATGATCTTCAGCCTGCCAAGGGAGCGACAGCTAGCAACACGCACACAGTAGAGCGAGAGAGAGACATGGTGCACATGTGACATAGTACGCAATTTTCTGGGGTCACTTTTGGCTCCTGGGCACTACTTTCAGAACTACTGGCTAAAAAGTATATAAAAGAACCAGAGAATATCTTTAATATCCAGACAAACATACACAATCATGCACACGCGCACAGATACGCACGGGCCTGGGCCTTGTGTTATTATTAGCTTACCTGGCAGAGACAGGTCCCCTGGCGGGTCACTCTCTGTTTTGGTCAGGCTGCTGTGTTCACTGCTGTAGTCCTGAAGGATCTCTCTCTCTCCTCCAGAGTGCAGCCTGTCCTCTGTACCACCCATGACAGGAGGGAGAGACAAGGTCACAACATGCAAAAAGACCTAAATGTCCTTACACGGGTTTGCAATGTACCCTGGTAGGTAATTCAAGTCATTATTTGGAGGGGTCACGTACCCAAACATGTAGACTGGACCGCTAACTACGTGCATTCAGAGCATGACAGAACTCACCATCATCTGGGGAGATGGACTCCAGTACATCCTCGGCTGCAGTGGCCTCGGTGGGAGCAGGGCTGCTGGAGAGCAGTGTGTGAGGCTGGGCGTCCGACATCTCAGACAGCTTCTCCTCATCCTCCTCCTGGATAGGTGATGAGGGCGACCTCAGGGTGCTGAGGGGGTCAAAAACTTACAATGAGGCGACATTGGTAAACAAAAAAACATTTACAACCGACGTGAAGCTTTATAATATACAGACTGCACTCTGTACTGTTGTCCTAGTAATTTTATTTTCTGCAGGTTGGTAAGGCACAGCAATGTCAACTGGATAGATTGCCAAGGACATGCCGTCTAATCAGTTTGTAGCATGGTGCTGGATACAGGAGAAGACCTCTAGCAGCAGCTCATCACAACCTAAGGTGACTATCTTTTTCAGACACTGGGGCAGCTGTTACACAAACTGATGAGCAATCAATCCAGAGCAGTTAATCTTTCAGGGCTATTAACTCAATACTAAAACTAAATAATTCAAAATTGCATATGCTCCAAGTTAGAGGCTGTTCAAACCAAATGGTAATGTAATGGTGTGAAAAATTACAGTAGAAGGCAGCTGGACTGTAGACAGCAGCATTGGAACACTTTAGCCCTCTTCAGTTTCTCCCCCTTCTTCCTAAAGTGTGCATTGGTTCACCCTACGTCAAAAGATTTCAAAGCTTTGGATTGGTTTAAATATTCGCTGGAGGGAGGTTCCACCATCTTCCCTTACACCTGTCCATTCTTTTTAAATCCATGAGGGGGAGTGTAGTGTACACTTCAGGGAGATGGTTCATCTCAGATGGAGGAGAAAGTGATCTGGGCTTGTTACTACCCTTGTGTCCCAGGATTACCTGTCAGGTGACTTGCTGACTTTGCCCTTCTGCAGGCCCCCGTCACCGGAGTGTTCTGGGGAGCCCAGCGGCCGGCCCTCCCCTACCAGGCTCCCAGAGAAGTTAATATCATCGTAGAGGGGGGCGGGGGGGATGGAGGGGGACACAGAGTGCAGGCCGTTCAGGGCCTCCAGCAGAGAGATGGGCTCAAAGCCTGGGGGAACCGAGTCTGAGCTCTGGAGAGACGCACACGCAGAAAGACTGCTCATATCTTCACTAGTCATTCACAGTCATTTATTAAAGGCTTTGTAATTGCATAGTGATGGAGTTGAGTTTTGTTAAATACAAGTAGAATAAGAAACCATCCTTGACACCAATGATGCCATGTGTGTATTAACAACAAATGCCTGGGTCGTGTGCGCCGTACCGAGTGCTCATCATGGTCCATGGTCTGAGCCAGTACAGGGCTGAAAGACACAGGGGACAGCGGCCCAGGCTTCTTCCTCACAGCTCTGATCTGCAGCAAGGCTCGGAAGGCTGGGGAGAGAGAGACCAAACACTGGTTACAATACACACTGTCAAATGGGACTGCATCTTCACTAAAATGTCAACTTCACAGCATTTTCCTTAAATCAGCTCAGTCCCCACAGGGCATTCATCTCTACGTCTATTAGGCGTCTCTCTCGCTGAGTTCTGAAACATGGCAGCCGGGCAGGTCTATTTCCTATTAGCGAAGGCATCCCATTTGGAAGCCTATTGGAAACAAACCAGCGTCGCTCCTTACGCAGTCTGCAGATAGGACAGTTGTTGGCCTGGTAACGCAGGGTGTCAGCACAGGAGTTGCAGAGACACAGGTGTCTGCAGGGCAGGATGATGGTGTCTCGGAGGTCTGACAGACAAACAACACACTCATTGCTGTTGTCACTGTTCTCATCCTCCGACGGCTGCAGAGAACCAAAAAAACATTTGTTAGAGTGATGAACATGTAGAAAGAAATAGACTAACCAACGGTCTGAAAACCTACAGCATAATGAGCCACATTCCTGGTTTACATTTCTGAAAGAGCCTTTGTAAATTCATGTTAAATAAATCTACTGTATGCATCTACAAAAGGTGTTCCTGGTGAGTTCTAGAATAACAACCTTGGTCTCTTGGTTGTTTTTGTTTTCAATTCCATAGATCTCCTGCAGCAGGTAGCTCACACGATCCACCTATAACAGAGAGCACACATGGTAGCAACACGTGGCCAAGGACAGAGAACGATGGGAGGAACACATTGTAGCCTTATGTCCCATAGGAGATAAAGAGGAAGTAAGCACACATGCTAACAAATGTATGTGTTGTAAATGAGCAATTTCTTGTTATTCATGCATTTTGTATTTTGAATAATCTACTAATATAATAGAGAAGACATGGATTAACTTGTGTTAACTTACAATTTGCTTCTGCTTCAGAGGCTTGACGGAGAAACTGCCATCCACATGCTTGAAAGGATGAAATTGTGTTTACTTCACATATTTCATAATGTGTGAAAACAGAACTTCATGACATCAGACGCGGGATGCAAATTTGAGTCAAATTCAAACACTGTCCTCTTCTACTGAATCATCACAATGAGTTACTTACTCTCTCAAAGGCTGCCAGCAGCACATGTGCATGTCCAAAGCAATCTGGAAAAGGACAAACACTCATTTATAAGGGATCACTGTAGTCTGTGAATACAGAATGTCTCATCTAGCACCTGCTATTGTGGTACAGTGGAGAAACAGTTGCCAACTAAGTTTGTTATTAGGTCAGCCTTGAGATGATATATGGAGCGAAGAACATTAACATCAGCGTCAACCATTTGGACCACCTACCATCCCCTTCATCCACCACAGCTTGGATCACCATGGGGAAAACACCCCGGTCCAGGTCAAAGTTCAGCTGTAAAGATAAAATAAATGGTGACAACAGATGAGTTTATCAACTGTCAGCTGGTGACATCACACAACAGGATTAAGTGCTGCTGCCCAGATATACTCACATCCTCCTCCTTCCAGTCGGTGAAATCGATTTTGAAAGAAGGCAGGGAGAAATGTTGGCTCACACCCCTCTTATAGTGTACAGTCTCAGAAACCAGGGCTGGGCCCTTTGGGTTGTACCTACACAGAACAGAAACAGTGAAGTCAATATCTTATCAATACAAAACTATCAAAGTTAATTTAGTATAGCGGAAATATAAGATGTTCTTTTTCAGATCTCTTGTTGAAAGCTCTTTCTTCGACCACAAATAATGAAAAACAGCATTAGGCCTAACTCAAATCCATTTCTGAAATTTCCCTCTTAAATTTGTCAATGGAAAATCTCAATAAAAAACATGCAAAAAAGCTGAAAAACACATCCATCCACTCACATAATGACCTCAGCATAAACTATTATATTAATTCCCTCTTCAGACGACATGCGTATCCATGGAGACAGGTGGTTGCTAAGGACCCATTGTATCTCTCCCAGTACATTGGCCACTACCATAAGATGTTCTTATACAATGCGTCTTTAAAGTGAATAAATCAATTTCACTGCACATCTTCAGAAACGGATAAAAGGCATGGATTTAATTTCAAATGAGAAATGTAAAACGCTGGATTGTATCTAGTTATATATTTGGGAGCAAGAGACAGTGGAAGAAAATATGTATTTCTAATTACTGAATGACTTAAATAGCATATTGATGCTAAGCATCGTCTAAGTAAATGAAAAGGTTTCTGAATCAGACTCTTACATACATTGCCATCCCATTGGTGAATTCCTCAAAAGCTTGGCAATAAAGGGTGATAGCCACACGAGCATCAGCATCAAATGTGAACTCCACACCATACAGAACCTTTGGCTTCCCTCCTTCCTCTACTGGAGCATCAGTGTCATCTTTGTACCTAGTAGTCAAGCAGAAAAAACAAAACAGTAGCTTTCTCAAGTGGCCATTTTCAAAATGACATAACTTTGAAAATGAAGCTATGAGTAAGTTAACAACAACAACAAAAAATCACTCATGCACCACACTTATGAAAGCATGTCAATATCAAACCAAAGGTAGACCTAAACAAGTACAGTGAATAGATGTTAAGCTAAGCTCAATCAGCCAGGATTCTTGACCCTGAATCACTTGACAATGAAAACCACTAAGAAAAATAAATGAGGAAAGGTTAGTCTGAAGACTACTCGCTGTAGAATATGGTGGTGTTTTTCCTCACCTGACCAAGCGCAGGGAGTCCTTTCTGATATTGACCAGACTTCTCAGGGTCTTCACAGGCTCATGGGGTGCCGGGGTCACGTACGGAAACTAAGCAAAGGTGAGACACGACAACTAGTCTAAGAAAAGAACAGCCCAATGCAGATAAACTTCAAATGCTTTAGCCTAATCAATAGCATGGGGGATGTGAATCAAGGACTACTCCTGAACTTCCACTTCAACTAATATGCTGTACATGTTACTTATCTGTCAGCAACTTGCAAAATGAAAAACTTAACAACATAGATAAGAACCTTTGCCAATGTATAGCGCACTTGTTTGTCCTTACTTGTACAGGCCTATTTCCAAGGAAGTTCAGATCCATGTTTTCTCCAAATAGGTAACCCTCTGGATGGGGAGTGTCAAATTTCTCCCCTCCCATGAAAAAATGGCTGGCAAAGTAATTCCCTTAAAAGAAAATAGAAGTATGTGACTGGATTAGAACCAGGATAAAATCAGGATGGAAGGCCTATCTTTAATCAGGACAAGATCAGTGTACCGATGCACAACTCTGCCTCATCAAATAAACATCTCACCAGGACTGAATATCATACAATTAACCATTTATAGCGTTCACGTGTAACGTTAGGCCTATAATGTTGGGAGCTGATGATATCAGTTTAGCTAACGTTAGCTATAGCTCGAGTTTTAGGGTTTCAAACCAAATTAATAGCTATATTTACCCGATTTCGGTGGAAATCTGTATGCAGAATTCGCCTGGATATCAATATCCTCAACGCCAGCAATTCTCCGACTAAGAATCGACCCCATCTTTCCTTGTTGTTGCTAGCTAGCTAATTAGCTACAGCATTAGCTAACTACTAACCCCAACGCTAGTGTATTTATCGTCCAAGGGACCGTTTTGTAACAAGTTTTAGACTTTCTTCGGTATTACACAGCGATTTATATATTCAACTGTGTACCTGTCAAGAATAACGATAGAACCAAGGATAACTTGGTGTCCGCTAAAGAAAATAAACACAAGTTTCTAGCCAAAAGCCTTCTGATGTGTGATACGTCAAACTACATGGTGTTAGGGACTTGTAGTTCTTTCTGTCACCGACCTACTGATCGCCCCTCCCCATCGCTCTGATTTGCGCTCTCGTGCTGCCGATCAAAGGGGCGCTCAGGACATTGAACGTAGTTCAGACAGTAAATATTTGGGTTTTCACTGCGGACTGTGCTGTCTCCATGGTCGATGAGAGGAAAGGGTAGTGCAAGGGAGAATAACCTCAAGGACCGAGCACCAACCCAAGGGGAAAGGTTTAGAATAGCCCGCTTCTGCAAATATGGATGATCTAAAGCACCAAGTTATGATAAATCAGTTCGTCCTGACTGCTGGATGCGCGGCAGACCAAGCGAAACAGCTTCTACAAGCGGCACATTGGCAATTCGAGGTATGGGAACCTTTTCTTGACAATGGTCTGAGTTTGATGCATGGAATATAGATCAGTTACAGAGATCAGTCTGTGTCTGTTTCTCGGAGTCATTAATTAAATACATCTAATTAATACAGTAATGCCAATCATTTGTAAAATAATCTGGTTATCTTTACAACACCCCAGTAGGGTAATGCTATTATGCAATGAAAATGTAGCTAACTATGGTATTCAGCAGCCTAATGGCACAATGTAACATTTTCATAGGAGATAGTATAATATCGATTTAGGTTGTATCTGTCTGCAATTGGCAATATGTGCAATGCACACTGGACTGGTGCTCACTGACATATATTTTATTTTCAATAGACTGCATTAAGTGCCTTTTTTCAAGAAACCAATATTCCATACAGTCACCATCATCAAATGGTAAGTATAGAAAACCTACAGTATTATTGATAACAATGAATGATTGATGTATTATTATTATTATTATTACATTATGATGATGATTATTGCAACATCTATGATTATATTTATATTCATGCCCTTGTCGTCCATGTCCGCCATGTTGTACTGAAACACAAGCCTGACAAAAATAAACACACGTTGGCCACGTTGTTCATAGTGCCTTGTCATGTACTGTAGCATATTACTTACTGTGCTATTTCACATGAACGGTGACATGATAGGCTACTATGTTTCTAATACTTACAGTCGTTAAATGAAGTCATGTGACTTATGGATGATCTGTACTGCTACTATTCTTTTTCTTGAATTGAAGCCTTGAAAATGTGTCTTGTGGGGGAGGGTGGTTCCAGCAGAAGTGAACATTGTTTTAGTAAAAAAAAAAAAAAAAAAGGTTATAAAATAAAATGATTTAAGTGCTACAGCACTTATGATGCTGTACATACTATACAAAACATACATACGCTGTCTTTTAATTAAAAATTATTACTGAAAATTAATGGCAGTGTTAAAATCTTGACACATGTATAACAGGACATTAGCACAGTTTAATCTAGACCATTTGTCATATAGATTGTCAATTTGGCCGATAGATTTCCTCCTTTCAAAACAACATCTGGCTACATGAGCAATAAGATATCAGTTTATTTAAGTCTAGAACCTTACCTCTCATAACCTACCACTGGGTCTGCCATTTCCCAGTGATCTCATTCGGCTTCTATTTTCATTTTCAAACTGATGAAAATAAACAGGATGTGGGCAGACATTAGATTAGATAAGAAGCAGTGACATCGGCAATACATCTGGCGTGGTTTGTTTACATTAGGGGTTGGCTGTCAGGCCTGGCATAAGGTTAAGTTTAGCCCCTTTCATTGACAAATGGTTGTCAGATTAACTACGGTACAGTATGTGCCCACTGTGTCCTTAAACAGACCAGTGCAGAAAGGCCAGGCGTAGGAGAGGCCCAATGCACATGTAACATGATGTGGAGGCATTTCAAGCTGGGGAGTGAGGTTACGAAACTAACTCTGTTACATCCAAGGCTATTAAAAGTAATGTTTTTGAAAGTGCTGTAGGTTATTGTTGCTGTTGTCAGTAGGGGTTGTATTGCTATGAAGAGCACTGTGACTTTGTTTTAAAATGACACTTCTGTCACTTGAACAAGTTGACATGACAAACCAGCATCTGTATATTAATCTATCCCTGGCTGTTTAATAAAACACAAGGGACTGTGTTTGGTTAATTATTGACTCACTCTATGGTTGCTCATTGACCGGTTTGTGTTGGAGGTTGGTGAGATTGATTTGTTGATACAGAAAACAGTCATGTAAACTGTGTATCACGTGACGCGTGATGTTTGAATTTCCTTTCTTTGATCTCGTTGGACAGTTGACCACATACATGGAGACAGACAACGTGTGGGGTGACTGTGAGTTAGTGAAACAGCTCTGAAAAAGATTGCAGCCTCACGAAAGACAGATTACCCATAATGCCCTCAACAATTTTATCTTGTAGATCACACAATGGAGGTCAGTGTTGAAACTCAACGTGCTTATGGGATGTTACATCCACAGATGATTACATCCCTCATGATTAAAATGCACATAGGGGTTTTTAACTACAGGAGGCTAATAAGGCATAGGCTGGTGGCAATATTGTAGATGTGTGGCTTATCACAATGTCCCAGTCAATGTCTAGGATGCCAGGAAGTCTGTGGCAGTCATGAATCGAGTCAGTTAAAGAGTCTTCATAACATCGTCCAAAAGACACAGCTTTTGTAAACTGTACTACTACCCTTGTTATTACTATTTGGGATGGCTATTAGACGTTTAGTGTCTACATTTAGATGTGCTCTGATGCTTGTTTACAAGCCCTTTGAACAATGACAGAGTAGACTGCCTGTTGTACAATAGCACATTGTGTTTTAATATGGACAATGCTGGTTGGCAGGATGCAGGGCTTTAGTACAGGGTACAGTTTGCCATTGTTTATTCTGAGGCACAAATATGGCAAACTGACAATAAACAATAGGAAAAGGGATGAGAAAGACCACACTCTCTAAAACAAGCTCTCATGTACTGTTTCCCTGGCTGCAGCTGCTATTACAGGATCCATCCCTATCAAACAGGACTGTTTCTATAGCAACTTTGCAGCTCCAGATGAGAAAATGCACGGTCGGTCTCCTGTGTGTTTATGTGTACAGAGCCAGCTGATCTGACTGAGTAGCTGCCACACACTGAGGCCCACACCCTGTGTGTCCACATAGCCAACCCCCTCAACACCTTTCTCCCTATACACTGCTGACCTCTCAATGTAAAGCAGTGAAACTCCCACACAGGCCAGGCTGTCTTGTTATTGTGATCAAATAACGGAAGTACTTTTGTATTATACGTGTTTTTCAGCTGTGCAGTTTTAACCGTTTTGTAAACCGATACAGTATTTTTTTTAAAGTTCAAAATCATATCTTAGGTCATGGTTTTGTTGCCGCCATGTGTGTCAATTAACAGGAAGTCTGTTATGATCACTTGCAATTTATTGCAGTGTTATTGACTGAAGCAAATGTAGGCTACCAGTGATCTGCAGAAGGACATTTCTGAAGCAGCCAGCCTTATGCTGGTATGGCTGCTGCTGACCCGTTTTTTGTACAAAGACATGCTTGTCCTGAACTGAGCAATGCACACACCAGCTTCACTGTGCATCATAAGTGATTACGTTCAATAAAGGCATGTCTCGTTCCTATCGAAGCAGGTCAACGCTAATGCCTGTGGGAAATCCAATGTTTGTTCATTCATTCACTCATTCATTCGTACCGCACCATAGAAACCTTAGAAATCCATGTGGATGGGATACTCCACTAATGTTCTTATCAAGTAATAAGGATTTCTTTATTACCCTGTGGTGATCTTTTTTCTTCTGGTACATATTTCAGCTCTCATTAACAAAATGTAGTTAAATTGTCTGACAATACTCCTAAAGAAATATGTTTACCCCAGTCCAAACTTATTCTGAAGGCAAGCATGTGCCTTGGGGGGAGGGGGAGGGGGGTTGTCTGTTTCCTCTAGTTCCACTACATATCACATGACTGTTTTGAGATATTGCATAATCTATTATGTGGTGGATATCCTGTCCACACAATGAGAAAAGACATTCTGGTAGCCTTCAGATGGTTGGGGTGAATCCTAACACGGGTTGCTTTGACCTTTTATGTCCCGGAAGGTACGATTCCTTTGGACCCTCTTAGGTTCTTACTCATGGAATGGTGTTTGTTTTGGCTGACTGGTAATGTGTTTGGCAGTCACAGAGCAGTCTCCTGAGGCCTGCGCTCTGTAGTGTCAGCTGAGAGGGCAGACTCAGGGCAGGATGTAGAATTTGGTGGAAAGACAAAGGGTCAGTCTGAGGAAGTTGGGCTTCGAAGGGAAAATATTTTTCCTTTTTCACTTCCACAACTATTATGATGTAGGCACTTCTAAGGACCAGTTGAGGGAGGACATAAGTGTCAAGATGGCAAATCAAACCAAGCATGTCAATTAGGACTGGAGACAATGCGCCAGTAATTACAAAAGTCAGTAGTGAAAAATGCAATCATAAATGCGTACAGATTTATGTTCTCTCCTTTCTCCACAGATGCACACTCCAGCCAACACACCAGCAACACCTCCCAACTTCCCAGACGCACTGGCCATGTTCTCCCGCCTCAAGGCCTCAGAGAGCTTCTACGGCAGCAGTCCCATAGCCTCCATGGCGACCTCTCCTCCTCAGGTCAACTGGGCCATGGGCCCTTCTGCTCCAGGTCAGACCCAGCAGGGCCTGTGGACTTCTGGGCAGCTGCCCTCTCAGGTGCCTCCCCGTGGGTGGCCCCAAGCCGTCACTCAGCAGGCATCCAGTGAACAGGCCAGCGTCACCATGGAGGCAGAGAGATGAGAGCACTGCAGGGGCCTCGCGATAACAAGAGGAACCAATATTGGGCAGTCCTCTTTGAGTTGTCTGTAAGGGAAAGCAGAAAACCAAGCGATGTTGTGGACATGCACTGAGGACAGAAAGGAGGAATTATGAGCATACAGCTGATGAACATTCACATGACGCCACATTGTAAAATCTGCAGACAATTTTAGCTAGGCATACGTTTCATTTTTTTCCATTGATCTGAAACCAGAGACAAAGGTGGACTTGTATAACTAGTGCCGAAGAAGGATCTTCTTGTTGTACACACCGATGTGTATGACAGTGTCATCATCTTTCCTTTGTCTTTCTGGAGTGGTGTCAATGGACTGGATGCCTTTGATACTGGGGGTGCACTGCATAAATAACATCATTCTTCTTGATTTTTTAACCAGTGTAAGTGTGTGAATATCATGTGTTCTAGTATTCTAATGTGCTTAGAAACCAACTTGGATCTGCTTTTTCAAACATTGGGTAATGACATTGACTGTCCCACTCACACAATCAAGGAACACCAGCTATCCAACTATGTTTAATAAGCAACTTTACAAACTGCTCCTCTTTATGTCTTATGTCTGCATTGAATGCTAAAGGATGTTATACTTCAATCATTGTTCAGTGTTTTTTGTATGATTTTGTTTTCAGCAACTAGTGTCAGAGGATAAGTGAGATAAAGGTTTCTGTCAGAGTGAGACATCTTGCTTGATATTCCAGCTTTGCACCATCTCTAAGTAGCACACAGATAGTTTTTGATACAGTGTTGTCGTTGCTTAAGATGGAAATCAGCATATTAGGGGAAAATAATAAAGAGGGAAAATATATTTACAAAAATATATAGATTTAAAAAATAAAAATAAGAAAAAAAACCAGCATATTTGGTGATGCTGTCTCAGGAACTCTCGGCTCAAAAATGTTTCGTCTAGGCACCTGATCATCTTTTTTATTTTGTACAATGGAATGAAAATTGCAATTGAAAGGAACTGATAAATTCAGGGAAGGCCCCATCCAAACGTTTTATGTTCTACGATCTGTTAATCTGATAATCACACTGTAGTTTTGCTTTGCACATCGGTTGCGTGAACACACGCCTGTTCCTCAATGTTTTCCATGAGACAGCTACCACAACAATTTTGTGGATTACCAGACAATTAACTTAATTATTTTGTGTTTCTGAATAAATATTGTATGTATTACACTGCATTAGATCTTGGAGTCTGACTCTATGTATCAAATGGACATGGGGCTCTAATGGAACTATAACCCACAACACCCTGTGTTCTTTTAGTATTTTCCAGATGGCAGTTTATTTCTCAGCGGATGTTGAATCCAGTGAGTTGGTATGATGCAATCTTCAGTCACACACATCACATCAAGGAGAGATACACTGTTTAAAAAACAGGGGAAATGTGAAATGGTCTAAACAGATGAATGTTTGGCCTTCTCTCTCCATCCTTGGATTGATGAAAAACCTCATTGCAGACTGAGGAGGAGATGTTGAGTCAGAGACTGTTTATCCCACACTACAAGGACAAGCAGAGACCAAACAGTGCTATGTTATGGCCACTTCCTTGTCTATGTGGTACAGATTTGTTTTTGTATGACAAACATTTTCACCCCACTGTACTTCCCCCCCTCCCCCCATCTGCTTAGGAAATCAGCTCTCCCCATTTGATAGACGTTGTCTTCATTTATGTCATCCCCTGTGTATGCTATTCAACTTCTCTCTATTTTGACTTGAGTGGTTTTGTATCCTTGCAAAATCTCCACTTAACTCTTGAAGATCGTCATCAGTTCTGTGAGCGTGGTTATGCTCCAACAGTCATAGCACATAGCGACATGGATTCAAACATTTACCAGAGCCTAGTTGGACTGTGCACCTACAGTGCCTTGCGAAAGTATTCGGCCCCCTTGAACTTTGCGACCTTTTGCCACATTTCAGGCTTCAAACATAAAGATATAAAACTGTATTTTTTTTGTGAAGAATCAACAACAAGTGGGACACAATCATGAAGTGGAACGACATTTATTGGATATTTCAAACTTTTTTAACAAATCAAAAACTGAAAAATTGGGCGTGCAAAATTATTCAGCCCCTTTACTTTCAGTGCAGCAAACTCTCTCCATAAGTTCAGTGAGGATCTCTGAATGATCCAATGTTGACCTAAATGACTAATGATGATAAATACAATCCACCTGTGTGTAATCAAGTCTCCGTATAAATGCACCTGCACTGTGATAGTCTCAGAGGTCCGTTAAAAGCGCAGAGAGCATCATGAAGAACAAGGAACACACCAGGCAGGTCCGAGATACTGTTGTGAAGAAGTTTAAAGCCGGATTTGGATACAAAAAGATTTCCCAAGCTTTAAACATCCCAAGGAGCACTGTGCAAGCGATAATATTGAAATGGAAGGAGTATCAGACCACTGCAAATCTACCAAGACCTGGCCGTCCCTCTAAACTTTCAGCTCATACAAGGAGAAGACTGATCAGAGATGCAGCCAAGAGGCCCATGATCACTCTGGATGAACTGCAGAGATCTACAGCTGAGGTGGGAGACTCTGTCCATAGGACAACAATCAGTCGTATATTGCACAAATCTGGCATTTATGGAAGAGTGGCAAGAAGAAAGCCATTTCTTAAAGATATCCATAAAAAGTGTTGTTTAAAGTTTGCCACAAGCCACCTGGGAGACACACCAAACATGTGGAAGAAGGTGCTCTGGTCAGATGAAACCAAAATTGAACTTTTTGGCAACAATGCAAAACGTTATGTTTGGCGTAAAAGCAACACAGCTGAACACACCATCCCCACTGTCAAACATGGTGGTGGCAGCATCGTGGTTTGGGCCTGCTTTTCTTCAGCAGGGACAGAGAAGATGGTTAAAATTGATGGGAAGATGGATGGAGCCAAATACAGGACCATTCTGGAAGAAAACCTGATGGAGTCTGCAAAAGACCTGAGACTGGGACGGAGATTTGTCTTCCAACAAGACAATGATCCAAAACATAAAGCAAAATCTACAATGGAATGGTTCAAAAATAAACATATCCAGGTGTTAGAATGGCCAAGTCAAAGTCCAGACCTGAATCCAATCGAGAATCTGTGGAAAGAACTGAAAACTGCTGTTCACAAATGCTCTCCATCCAACCTCACTGAGCTCGAGCTGTTTTGCAAGGAGGAATGGGAAAAAAATTCAGTCTCTCGATGTGCAAAACTGATAGAGACATACCCCAAGCGACTTACAGCTGTAATCGCAGCAAAAGGTGGCGCTACAAAGTATTAACTTAAGGGGGCTGAATAATTTTGCACGCCCAATTTTTCGGTTTTTGATTTGTTAAAAAAGTTTGAAATATCCAATAAATGTCGTTCCACTTCATGATTGTGTCCCACTTGTTGTTGATTCTTCACAAAAAAATACAGTTTTATATCTTTATGTTTGAAGCCTGAAATGTGGCAAAAGGTCGCAAAGTTCAAGGGGGCCGAATACTTTCGCAAGGCACTGTATCAACCTCAAACAATTATTGTTCTTCTGCTCACATGGTGAACCTCCCTGTATTCTGTAGCTGGACAGGCCTTAGTCTGGTACATTGTATAATGTCATGCTGACATCAGACTGATCGATCTGATCTGTCTGTACTGAGTTGACAGTGAAAGGTGAGTGGCCCCCGAGCAGTCCACCCATCCTCATAACTCCTCAAAGCTCATGGGATTGGTGAGTTGTGTTGGTGTTTGTTGACACTGCAAATTGCTGCACTGTAAAACTGTAAGCAGGCTAGCACAAGATTTCCCTGCTGCGCAGAGCCTTGAAGTACTGTAAGCACAAGCTAGTTTGAGCCAAACTAAGACATGATGGTTTGGGTATACATACTGGAGATGTACTTTTAGCCTGAAATAGAATAGAGGAAATGGTGAGAGCATGCGCCAGGGGAGATCAGCAATGTGACTTGCTTTTGCCCCAAAATGTGGAGAACACTCAGGCATGCAAACATGAACAACGGCTTCTCTCATAATGCAGAACCCCCTCCTGTTCTTTCTTTCTTTCTCTCCCTCTTTTTCTATTTCTACCCCTCACTCTCTCGCTATCTCTCGGTCACCCCACATAACCAGCAGTAATGAGAAGTGGGTTGTGTGTCTCTTCTGACTGTGACTATCCTTGTTTCACCTCCACTTCCCTGGCAGCAGCAGTGCATAAAATACTTTTGAGTCTCCTTTAGACCCATCCTGCTGGACCCAGTCCCCCTCCCTATCCCTGTCACCTCGCTGGCTGTGTGTGTTTCTGTTTGCAGGGCGTGACATGAATACCAGGCAGCTGCCAGGTTGGCCAGGATGATAGTGGAGCTGCCAGGAACACAATACGAGATGGAGGAGCAGAGCTACATGGCTGAAATTCCTACAATACACTGCCCCACTCTCTGCTACTCCGTACTGCTCACATTCCAACCCACCACATCCATGACCATTAGGCTGACTTCATAGTTCTTTACATGGATTTCATGCAATGTTTATGAAACTTATGCATTGTAGGTGTGTTCAAGATATAACACAATAGAAGTGCTCCAGCTATTGTACTGATGGGAAATGGTTCAAATATACAGAAATGATACACTCCATCTCCAGAACATTGTGGGTTAGCCTATACAATAACAAGATAGCTATTGTTTATGTCAGGGTCATTGTTTGGATAGACTGTCGCAGTATGCGATCTCAGATAAGACATGTTTCTGGACAACTTGTGAGAAGCTGACGTGATTGCTGAGATAAAAACCTACTCGAGAGTAAGCCTGCAGTGAACCCTCAAAAGCAGGAAGTGGGTGAAAGGTGATGGGGACAAAGTGGACACAGCAGCACATGATAGAAGAAAGGGAGAGGGAGGTAGAGATTACAGCAACGAGGACGAAGAAAAGAGCTATGTTTTTCACTTGTAAGCCCCTCTGCTACTATGGCATTAACATGTCGCATTTAGCCTACTGCCTAAAGGGAATGATCATATTGACACACGTACACCTTGAGCATCTATCGTTCCTGCTGTGGGACTGCTGATTACATCTCACTTGTGTGCTCGTGCAATAACTTGTGTGCTCGTGCAAATGGGAGGAATAGGACTGTTCAACTCTCAAAGGATGGGGAGGAGACACTTCTTTCCACCATGACTCCCACCCTCTCCCTCTCTCTTGCCCCCCCCCCCCCCCCCCCACATTGTTACATAAGAGCACTGCGGTGTGCCCCGTCTCTCATCACACAGACTGATCTGAGAACAGAAACGTAGTGTTCCAGTGAAACGAAACAGACACAGGGACACAGGTAGAGAGAAATGTCCTTTCATAACACTCTGGTGGGACAGACAACACTCCCTTTCATTCATTCCATTCATGCATGTGACTGACCCCTCACCCCCTTGTCTGCTGAAACAATCTCACTCTGAACACCAGTCATGCTTCAGTGTAGTAGTTGTAGTAATTGTAGCATGGGCATGTGGGTTTGGGAGATTCTGGACAGGGAGGGTGGTTGGTTTTGCTGGTTTTGCTGGTTCAACATGTTACAGCAGCCTCTTCATATTAGTACTAAAACACAAATTAGTAGCCTACTGTAGTCTATGTAACAAGTTATTTCTGGACAGTTTGTCAATATGTATCCTACTGCAAAACCAGACATAGTAACAACTTTCTTAATATAACCACATCAAATCTATCTGGCAATAAACACATGGAAACTGTGATCAAGTTCACCAATCACAGGGAGTGTGATAGAAAAGGAGAGATTGGGTTGGTTGGCCTCTAAACTTGGCTCAGACTATGGGATGTAAAACTTGCCAGAGAACAAGGGAGTGTCTACTCTGCCAACAGCAGTACTTTGTTGTTATAACTTGTGTGCCTGGAACTTTACTATTGTTTAGGTTTGAATGCATGGGAAAACTTTCAGTAGGCCTAATGACTAAAATGCAATGTGAAACAAAAACATACAGAATGCTCTAAAAACAAATATCTCATTAGAGATAAAACAGCATAAAATTGTCCATATTATCTGCACCTAAGATGCGGGGGAAATAGTTGCATTTGAGTGCAGTGGTAGACTAAATGTGTCTTCTGAGGAGACTTCTGACTATAGTTATGCATTGTGCACAGTGCTCTCTAGTGGACATTTTAGGCATGGAGCCATTGCTTCGCAACACCATACAAATTCAGGCCATATAAATAATCGCAAACCTCCATCGAGACACCTATTTCAACCGCTTTCATTCTTTTGTTTATGTCTGTGTATTGAAGTGAATGTTTTTGCTGTTTTGCCCCCTAGCATGATGTATATCATTAATGCATCTTCAACAGAGGGCGGAATTAAGTTAAGTTTATTCTCTCTAAGGAAACAGTGGGAGTCTGGGAAATCCTAGGGCCAACGGCAACAATAGCGTAATCCTCTTTTTACATAGCGGGTTACTGTTTTGTCTAATTTGTTCCTTTTACATGCACAAGTCTCCAATTAATGTTTTTAAACAGATATCCAAGCTTTAAAAGAACATGGCACTCTTCTGGTACAGGGTTGTGGGCTCAGCTGCTCTCAAGTGTCTACTGAGTATTCTAACAGTAGCTGCCTGAGAAAGACTGTGAGAGGCCATCTGGGGGTAGTGAAACTGAGAGTGCTCTGAGCCAGAGAGAAGACTCAGTGGATAGTCTGCTTCAGAGTTGCACTGTATCAGGAGGTTCTCTTTGGCTCGCACCCACCCACTACTTCCTCTCGTGCTGTGCAAGGAAAGGGAGCTAGTGGTTCATAACTCTCTGTTCTGTAGGACTGAAAATATGCCTACATCTCCCAAAGAACAGGGCATTTGACTCAGCACGCTTATTATTGAAGCAAATGGAACATTATAAGAAAGATATGAGGCTACATATCACTTTTTCAGGTCTGTTCAAACAACAATTATCATGTTACTTTCAATGACAGTGAAGGTCTCGGGGTAATCAATAAGAAAGAAAGATCCAGATGGCTTTCAGAGTATTAGATGTTTTATTGACAAAGACAAGCAGAGACATACATGCCAGGGCCACTGGGAGAAAACTCTAGTACAGGTCTCAAGTACATTTTCTCAAAGCCTTACTTTCTTGTTCATCTCTGTTTAGACCTGGTTTTGCATCACAATGTGCCTTGCAATAATTGTACCGTAATCAAATTCAACATATCACAACAGCTTGAGTGTAGAGTTTCAATAAACCTGTAGGTAGACCATATTTGGTGGTGACAAGCTTAATCATCACATCAATGTTGTTGACATGAGACCACAGATACAAGCAGCTTGTTAGCGGCTGGAGTGGACAACAGGGCAGGGCATTCTATCTTGACCTTGGACGGAAACCCTCCCTATGTTAGACTCAAAATGTTCTGACAAATATTTAATTTGTTTCAAAAACAACCTGGAAGATTACCCCATATTCTATGATAACAGACAGAAAAAGTATTTTGTTTTTCGAAGGCCCATTGGACATCACTTGAGCTTACAAATAAAACACACGAGGCATATTAGTATATGTTAAGAAAGACAAATCATTGTGGTTCCAGTGACGATTTTAGCATTTAAATCTTGTTGGGGCAAAAAAATGAATAATAAGTGGGATGCATGCCAGCAAAGCCACAACACAACACAACACAATACATTAATTGCACTATAAAGGTGACAAACGGTGCCCACAAACTGTTAGGGCCTACATAAAGCTGTCCCAACATCTTACCACTGCTACACCTGGCTATCAGCGGAGCCTTGTCTGCCAGCAAAACAGTTCAATCGGCCTCATTTACTGCCTTTAAAAAAACATTGCTGATATGGCTGACTTGCTTAAACAAATGTGGTTTCTAATGACAATTGAGATGTACAAACTGTGGCATAAGGGGACGACAAGCGGTTAAGAGGCAATCGGTAATTTCAATTAAGACATTAATGAGCGAGCTAGGACAGACGTAGTTAATATAACTATTTGTTTAGCACTTTTGAAATGTACAGCGACAGAATTCAGAACATGGGTCATTTTTACAGTGTTCTCCCTGTACACCAAGTCAGAACGGTAGGATAAATAAAGGGGGCATATAAGCAGACAATGAAGGCTTTTACAAAACAAGTTATAGGCTACATGTGCACCACCAAGTCAAAACAGTTGGTGAAATTAAGAGCAGTAAATTGACCAAATTATTAGGGTGAGGCACATGGGCTACTAACAGCTTACTACACAACGTACACTTAGCATTACTTTCTTAGATACAGTGTACATATCTCCCTGGCATATTACACAATTTATGCAGCAGCATACGGGACATTTTTGGACTCACCTTGTTGTGCTGTGCTCACTTGAACAGGAAGGTGGCACGGCAGTCCTTTCTAGGCAAATGTTGTCATCAAAGTCTGGCCTTCTCTGGATTTTGGTGCTATCAACTGGGAACTCCGAAAAAAACAAGGTTGAATCATGATGACATCATTGATCTTCTGGTCGTAGCTCTAGAAAGAGGCCTGAGTTCCCGACTTACAATTCCGAGTTGGATGACCATTCAAAACGTATTTCCCAGTCGGAGATCATTTTTTCCGGAATTCCCAGTTCTCTTGAACTCCCTGAAGTCAACTTTTCGCAATTCCGAGTTAACAGTTGTTTTGAGCGCGGCACAAATCACGCTTCATTGACAGCATGATTTATCATTTATCATTTTAAACTTGGAAAAGAGACACTTAATCCCAGATTTGGGACCACACAGCCAATCCACTGAATAGCAGGCTAGTGATTGCTTTGCAACGCTTGCAGTTAGCCACTGTCACTGATTCCTTCCAAACCACTCATTGTTGAATTTGCGATTCCAAACTTGTGTAATGTTTATGTCCAATGGCCCATGAGCACCGATACGTTTTACCTATAATTTCTCTTCATTATTTATCTTCATATGACAAGGATAAAAAAGGATTTGCCAGTAGATTGTCGACATGATTCATGATGATGCCTGAAATCGAAGGTTTTGAAAGTATGATGTTGACAGTCCAATCAAAGCTACTGTAGAGATAACATAATTTGACATACTTTTATCTGTGGCCAATGACCTTGAGCCTTATTGGATGGGCACTTCAAATGTAACTCTATGGCAGCACCCAAGGGGCTTGAATTTTCGAGGTCTACCCTTAGACTTGACATACTGTCCCCACGAGTGACAGAACACTGAGCTAGTCATGGCACAAGTAAAGAATATTACCAAGACCTACGCTCCGTATTTTCTGCTGGCTGCCCCACCACCACAGAAAGCAATGAGGTAGGCTAAAACACCTGCATTTTTGGAGCTGCCTTACTCAAAAAAGCAAAAAAGAGACCATGTTTGTATGCAGCTTTATTAACTCAATGATTTTTTAAATATATAATTTAAACTTTTTTTGAAAACTGATACAGTGCCTTGCGAAAGTATTTGGCCCCCTTGAACTTTGCGAACTTTTGCCACATTTCAGGCTTCAAACATAAAGATATAAAACTGTATTTTTTTGTGAAGAATCAACAACAAGTGGGACACAATCATGAAGTGGAACGAGATTTATTGGATATTTCAAACTTTTTTAACAAATCAAAAACTGAAAAATTGGGCGTGCAAAATTATTCAGCCCCTTTACTTTCAGTGCAGCAAACTCTCTCCAGAAGTTCAGTGAGGATCTCTGAATGATCCAATGTTGACCTAAATGACTAATGATGATAAATACAATCCACCTGTGTGTAATCAAGTCTCCGTATAAATGCACCTGCACTGTGATAGTCTCAGAGGTCCGTTAAAAGCGCAGAGAGCATCATGAAGAACAAGGAACACACCAGGCAGGTCCGAGATACTGTTGTGAAGAAGTTTAAAGCCGGATTTGGATACAAAAAGATTTCCCAAGCTTTAAACATCCCAAGGAGCACTGTGCAAGCGATAATATTGAAATGGAAGGAGTATCAGACCGCTGCAAATCTACCAAGACCTGGCCATCCCTCTAAACTTTCAGCTCATACAAGGAGAAGACTGATCAGAGATGCAGCCAAGAGGCCCATGATCACTCTGGATGAACTGCAGAGATCTACAGCTGAGGTGGGAGACTCTGTCCATAGGACAACAATCAGTCGTATATTGCACAAATCTGGCCTTTATGGAAGAGTGGCAAGAAGAAAGCAATTTCTTAAAGATATCCGTAAAAAGTGTCGTTTAAAGTTTGCCACAAGCCACCTGGGAGACACACCAAACATGTGAAAGAAGGTGCTCTGGTCAGATGAAACCAAAATTGAACTTTTTGGCAACAATGCAAAACGTTATGTTTGGCGTAAAAGCAACACAGCTGAACACACCATCCCCACTGTCAAACATGGTGGTGGCAGCATCATGGTTTGGGCCTGCTTTTCTTCAGCAGGGACAGGGAAGATGGTTAAAATTGATGGGAAGATGGATGGAGCCAAATACAGGACCATTCTGGAAGAAAACCTGATGGAGTCTGCAAAAGACCTGAGACTGGGACGGAGATTTGTCTTCCAACAAGACAATGATCCAAAACATAAAGCAAAATCTACAATGGAATGGTTCAAAAATAAACATATCCAGGTGTTAGAATGGCCAAGTCAAAGTCCAGACCTGAATCCAATCGAGAATCTGTGGAAAGAACTGAAAACTGCTGTTCACAAATGCTCTCCATCCAACCTCACTGAGCTCGAGATGTTTTGCAAGGAGGAATGGGAAAAAATTCCAGTCTCTCGATATGCAAAACTGATAGAGACATACCCCAAGCGACTTACAGCTGTAATCGCAGCAAAAGGTGGCGCTACAAAGTATTAACTTAAGGGGGCTGAATAATTTTGCACGCCCAATTTTTCAGTTTTTGATTTGTTAAAAAAGTTTGAAATATCCAATAAATGTCGTTCCACTTCATGATTGTGTCCCACTTGTTGTTGATTCTTCACAAAAAAATACAGTTTTATATCTTTATGTTTGAAGCCTGAAATGTGGCAAAAGGTCGCAAAGTTCAAGGGGGCCGAATACTTTCGCAAGGCACTGTATGTGACACGTATTAATGACAAAATAACATAATTTTGATGGGGGGGTTTTGCAAAAATTGTGGGGCTCTGAATGACGGGTTGCCACTGTTTGGTTCATTGCTATTTGTCCATAGAGTACCACAGTATGAGTCATAATACCCATAAAACCTAGTGGTCAAACAGGAAAATGGTTCCAATTGTTTTTCCACCATTCATTTTTCTTTTTTTTTTCATTTTAAAACACTTAAAATAAGGGCTGTTTCGTGTAGGCTTAACCCGGTGTGATTTTTTAATAACCATGTAAATCTCTCTAGGACAAGGTGACTTTTATCAATATACTTGCCTGTATTTATCCCCCCCCAAAATGTAATGCTAATTATCTGCTAATGTAGCTATCATAAAGAACTACAAATGCCATGATAATCTGGACGAGACTGATGAACTGAGGAAAAGGTAAGAATATCTAAATGTAGTAATGAAAAAATTTGTACAATTTCTTTAAATTAACCTGTTCACAAAGGTGCCAGCTAGAGATGACATGCAGGAGCTTGCAGCGATTTGTAGTCTTGCATGATGTGTACTTTGATGCTAATTAGCATTTTCAAATCTGAGAGTATATAGAGCTGAATATATTGCAAAAATCACCTTGTCCAAGAGAGATTTACAAACGTCAAAATGTCTCGCCAGGGTAAGAACTGGGTCTGAACCCCACCCTGTACAGCTGGGTCCTAGACTTCCTGACTGGCCACCCCCAGGTGGTGAAGGTAGGCAACAACACCTCCACTACGCTGATCGTCAACACAGGGGCCCCACAAGGGTACATGCTCAGACCCCTCCTGTACTCTCTGTTTACACATGACTACATGGCCACACACGCCTCCAACTCACTCATCACGTATGCAGACTACACCACAGTGGTAGGCCTGATTACCAACCACAACCAGACAGCTTACAAAGAGGAGGTGAGGGCCCTAGTGGAGTGGTGCTAGGAGTGGTGCTAGGAAAATGACGTGTCCCTCAACGTGTCCCTTCACATTTCTTCAAAAATACCATCTTTGTCCCCATGTACAGTTGCAAACCGTAGTCTGGCTTTTTTTATGGCGGTTTTGGAGCAGTGGCTTCTTCCTTGCTGAGCGGCCTTTCAGGTTATGTCGATATAGGACTTGTTTTACTGTGGATATAGATACTTTTGTAGCGGTTTCCTCCAGCATCTTCACAAGGTCCTTTGCTGTTGTTCTGGGATTGATTCGCACTTTTTGCACCAAAGTACGTCCATCTCTTGGAGACAGAACGCGTCTCCTTCCTAAGCAGTAGGACGGCTGCATGGTCACATTGTGTTTATACTTGCGTACTCTTGTTTGTACAGATGAACGTGGTACCTTCAGGCATTTGGAAATTGCTCCCAAGGATGAACTAGACTTGTGGAGGTCTACAATTTTATTTCTGAGGTCTTGGCTGATTTCTTTTGATTTTCCCATGATGTCATACAAAGAGGCACTGTGTTTGAAGGTAGGCCTTGAAATATATCCACAGGTACACCTCCAATTGACTCAAATGATGTCAATTAGCCTATCAGAAGCATCTAAAGCCATGACATCATTTTCTGGAATTTTCCAAGCTGTTTAAAGGCACATTCAACTTAGTGTATGTACACTTCTGACCCACTGGAATTGTGATACAGTGAATTATAATTGAAATAATCTGTCTGTAAACAATTGTAGGAAAAATTACTTGTGTCATGCACAAAGTAGATATCCTAACCGACTTGCCAAAACTATAGTTTGTTAACAAGGAATTTTACGTGTTTCTAAAATCCCCCATGGGAAAAATGTATGGTGGAAAAACGATTGGAACCATTTCCCTGTTTGACCGCTAGGTTTTATGACACCTCCACTGTAGGGCTCTATAAACCAGCTAAGTTAGCTAGCTAGTTAACATGAGTCTACATATTGAACTTCAATCACCAGTGGTACAACATATGAATTTATGGTTTGATCAGAATAACCATCATAATCAGAGAATTAAGCGAAAACCACAAGTTCAAATCCACATCCATGGATTAGGAAAGGGACGATTTAGCAAGCTAGCTACTGCAGTACAAACAGGCCAGAAGCAGACACGATTTCCTGACAAAGATGACGTTTTGCTCAATATGTGATTTGACTGGTGTGAAGCCAAATCAACTGGCCTCTCTTTTCCAGACCATTCAACAGTTAGATTTAGAACTCTGCAAGGAAAGAGTTCAGTTTATTCATGAAAATATCCTGACCAGTATCAACAGACTTCTGACATACCCTATAATAAAACATACAATAAGCCTTTCCTTACAGGAGCAATTTGTAAGTTCAGTTACTGGCCAGCAATGTGTGGAGGACCGGGGGAGAGTGTCTATGTGAGTGCAAAAGCAAACACGAAATGTAATCGGCGGGTCAATCCACCAATAGAGTGCCTTTAGGGTTGTTCAATTTGGTTAAACTATAGCAAGTGCAAATTTAAGTAACAGGGTTGATCATAACAGGGTTAACAATTTCATATTTAAAATCAGCCATAACTCCCCTTGTGGCAAACAGAGCAAATGGAAGCTTGTCTAGCCTATTTTTCTATGGATAACAGGATTGACAAGATATACTCGAGTCGACGCACTCAGGTTGTCCAACACATAACACCATAAAATGGAAAAAATATATAGTATAACAGGCTCACCTGCTTTTTACATTATGATTTGACTATTAGATGCTCAATGTTTCTTTGGAAAAAAGTATTTCAAAAGGAATGGTTTAACCACATTAAAACAAGAGTTCCGTTAAATAAATAAAAAACAGGCTTGAATTTAAAATGAGGGACAAACATAAATGAATCATTAATCACATGAAATAAATAACAGAATGACTAGGGCTTTAAAATGATGGTGGAAACTTTGGAAAATGTGGGGATTAAGTGGGTTAAAATCATCCTAGAACTCAGTATAACCTGCCATAGGACATGTCAAAATGCAGATTTCTGGCACTTTAGCCAGTCTTACACACACATATACATATATATATAAAACAATCTTATTAAATGTTCTATTGGGTTTATATTGAAGGGCATGTCCTTAAATATTACAGGCTTTAATAATTCAATATTGGTGCACAATTTCTACTTAATTTTGGGGCTCCTGAGTGGCGCAGCGATCTAAGGCACTGCATCTCAGTGCTAGAGGTGTCACTACAGACACCCTGGTTTGAATCCAGGCTGTATCACAACCAGCCGTGATTGGGAGACCCATAGGGCGCACAAACCCAGCATTGTCTGGGTTTGCCCAGTGTAGGCCGTAATTGTAAATAAGAATTAATTCTTAACTGACTTGCCTAGTTAAATAATAATATCGAAGTGATGCAAAAAGGCACTCTATTCTTGGAAAGACCCAGGCAGTCATCGGTATAACTCAAATACCTTTTCTCTTGTGTGTATTTAGTTTCAGGCTGATTGTGTTTGTATCATTGCCACAGCGCAGGGGCCTATGTCAACTTTCAGTGTGTTTGTATGGGAGAAAGCCCAGGGATCAAATGATAAAGATCAGAAATATGCATGGAACACACGTACAATGATCACCCTCAGAAAATCAAGTTCCACATGCTGATTTTCATATCAGAGAACAGCCTGTGTTGCGAGTGCCCACGTGGAAAAGGGGAGAAACAGAATTGGGCAAGGACCTAGGTCCCCAAGTGGTTTTCAAATGCCAGCCAGCAGGAGGCATCCCTACATGCTCTGGCTGGTGGATCGGCCTGTATCACAGGAGTATCAACATCATGTACGCTGTCATCTGTTTGATACTTCAAACTCCCCAGAACATAAGGTCAATCAATATAAGGTCTGAAGAGGATAGGCCTATATGCGAACATACTGAATGTGAGACATGTAATGTGAATATTTTGCCATAGTGTTTAAGTGTGAACTATCACTAAACGATGCAATGTGTTATTGGAGTGAAAGTGGAGCGGGAAAAGGCAGAAAAACAGGGAAATTATGCATACATTCTTTATGAAACACCATTTTCCACCACAGGTGTCCAACATCCTAAATGGTCAGAAAATACAAAAATGGTGGTGGAAAATGGTGTCAACCTTGATCCTCAATTACTTTGTTGCTCACTAATTGGACATCAAGGTAAAGTTATAGCAACTGTTTGTGATCAAATCAAACTCATCCAGACATAATGAAGTGAATGACTGAAGCTTCTCTGGGTGTCCATCAAGCCTAAGTGTTCTGTTCTCTGATTCTAAAGCGGTTCCATCAATGCATGAGGCCTAAATGCATGTTCCGTTTGATTAAACTGTAAAGTAAGTGCAGACTCATGACCTCATCTAGGTTGCCTTAAGCCAAATACGGAAAACTTAGCCTAGCTCTTATAGAACTGTGCCATTCATTCAGATGCCATGCATTTGTATATTCTTATTTTTTCCTACCCTAGAAAGTCCTGTAACTGTAACCCCAACCAAATCAGTGTTCACGTCACACTCACTGGTTTTATTTTTGGGTAATTTAGGATGTTGCACAACGCATTCAGCCACTGGTGTCAGAAAATACAAAAATGTTGTTTTTTTCCTGCCTTCTTGTCAATGTAGCTAGTTAAGGAGGAAAAGTATGCCTTTGCAGCCTGATTGGAGGATGCTTCATTTACAGTACAACCGGTCCACGAGTGTATTACGGGGAATGCACATCAAGCCTAGAAGAGCCTCTGCCCTAAATTTACAGGTTACTTAACAGCTGAACAATATAAGCTATCCAAGAGCCCCCATCTAACACACACACACACACACACACAGTAAATATCCTATGTTCAAAATGTTTTTACATCAAATAGAATAACTTCAACATTATGTTACTGCCAATGTTGACATATCCATAATACATTTAATATTAGGCAATTAGTCTATTAAAGAAAAGCTTAATTTATCATCTTCATTACTCAATAAGGTATCATAGGTGTCTACAAATGTAACACTTCCAAAAAGTGCAACAATGTGTATAAAACAGGAAAAAACTCGGTGAATTTCAATTCGGCGCTCAAGAAAGATGTCCGAGTTTCAGACTTCGAATTCCGAGTTGGACGATTTTCCCAGTCGGAGTTCAGTCTTGAACACATTGAAGCCCGAAGTCGAAGATTTCCAAGTTTCCAGTTCCAATATCTCTCGCTATGCACCGTTAAGTCAAATCCCTCGAATGCCGCATTGAAAACAATTGGGAACTCCGAAACCTCCGACTTCAAGACAAAAAAAGAAAAGTGGGTCAAATAATGAAGTCAAAATGAAGGCAAAAATAATGGGGTTCCAAAAATGGTCCAGTAGCCAGGATAACAAATATAAATTCTATCTAGACACCATTGCCCTAGAGCAGTAGTTCCCCACCAGGGATACTAGGACCTGAGGGGGTACTCCAGGCAGAGCAAAATTCAGTTGGTGGTACAATAACTGAAAAGGTTGGAAACCACTGCCCCAGAGCACACAAACTATACCTCAGCCTAAACAGCAAAGCCTCAGGTAACTTCCACAAGGCTGTGAACAATCTAAGAGAAGGCAAGGAGGGGAGGGCCTTCTACCCCATCAAAAGGAACTTAAAACTCATCACAATTAGGATCTGGCAACAAAAATACTTCAATCAGTTATAGAACCAATTGCACACTATGGTTGTGAGGTCTGGGTTCCACTCACCAACCAAGAATTCCCCAAATGATAATCTGCAAAAATATAGCTGGTGTACAACACAAAACTACAAACAACGCATGTAGAGCAGAATTAGGACTATACCTGCTATTTATCAAAATCCAGAAAAGAGCTGTTAAATTCTACAACCATCTACAAGGAAGTGATACCCACACATTCCACCACAAAGCCCTCATCGACAGAGAGAGAGATAAACCTACTATCATGTTTCAGGTAAGACCTAGATGCAAGACAATGTCAAAGTAACAGCAGTTTATAATCAAACAGAGGCAGGAAAAAGGCAAGTCAAGAGCAAGGAGATGTCAGTAATCCAGAAAGGTGGGGCAAAGGTACAGGACAGCAGGCAGAATGGTCAACACAGGGAAAACTAGGAAACAGGAACAATCGAGAGACAGGAGCAGAGGGGAAAACCACTGGTAGGCTTGACAAAACAAAAACAAACTAGAAACAGAGAACACAGGTATAAATACACAGGGGATAATGGGGAAGATGGGTGACACCTGGAGGGGGGTGGAGACAATCACAAAGATAGGTGAAACACCTACAGAAGAGTCCCCTCAGTCAGCTGGTTCTGCGGCTCTGTTCACAAACAGACCCCCAGGACAGCAACACAATTTGACCCAAACAAATTATGAGAAAGCAAAAAGATAACTATTTGACACACTGGAAAGAATCAATAAAAAAAAATGGAGCAAATTGGAACACTATCTGTCCCTAAACAGAGAGTACACAGTGGCAGAATACTCTACCACTGTGACTGACCCAAAATTAATAAAAACCTTGACTATGTACAGACTCAGGGAACATAGCCTTGCTACTGAGAGAGGCTGCCATAGCAGACTTTGATCTTGAGAGAAGACCAGCTGTGTGCCCACAAATAAAATGGTGGAAACTGAGCTGCACTTCCTAACCTCCTGCCAAATGTATGACCACATTAGATACATATTTCCCATAGAACCACAAAGAATTCTAAAACAAATCAAGCATTGATAAACTCCCATATCTGTTAGGCGAAATACAGCAGTGTGCAATCAAAGCAGCAGGATTTGTGGCCGTTGCCATGTGAAAAGGGCAACCAGTGGATCACAAACAACATTGTGAATACTATTTCACTTGCTTTGGCAATGTAAACACCTATTTCCCATGTCAATAAAGCCCATTTGAATTGAACTGATTTCTTTTTAACGCTGCATCTTTTTTGAGCTCTGACCTGAAGTTCACCGATGTCGTGATTTGACCTCGTTTTTTTCGCCGAGTTCCCAGTTGTCTTGGAAGCACCACAAGAGGCGGATGTTGAGTAGATTCATGATAAACAGACTAGCTAACGGTTGCCATAATTTGTCTTCCCTACGAACAGGCTTGGGATATAGCTATCCTCATCACCCAATTCAAATTGTGTGGAAGAGACAACACATCAGGTAAATTCCGTGTGGAGATAACTCGGAAACAATATTTGAGAGGCTATCAGCTAGCTAACGTAACGTAGCTAGCTAACATTATTCACCGTTTAGTTTTAAACTGATGTTACTCAATGTGAACTAGCTAACGTTACATGTTACTTGACTGTTATTTTGAAATGTGTTCCATTTTCACCGATGAAAATAATAGCTAGCTAGATACCTAACTAGCTAGTTGAACTAGCTACATTAGCAACTACACCAACTAGGCAGACAGTTGTATAACGCTAGCTAGCTGATGTAAACATCCAGTCAAATCGAGGCTTCTCTCTCGTCAACATGTCCTAAATGCAGTAACGACGAGCTAGCTAGCTAAGATAGCAATTTATGTTTGATATAAACTGTGTCAATGTCTAGATAGCTAGCTACATTACGTAAAGAGTGTTGGTCTGGTGGGTTGAGCAGATCATCTACGTAAATAACGTTACTGTAGCAAGAGGATTCCGGAAAATGATGGATGACGCTTTCTAGAAAGTTGCCTCTCACTAGAGATAAATGATTGAAAATGATGATGGCTCATTCATATACATACATTGACAATTACACTTTTTTTGTAACATCACCATCCATTGATCCTCAAGTACTTTGTTGGAACAAATTAAGGCCCGCTTCAACTGTTTGTGATCAAATCAAACTCATCCAGACATAATGAATGTCCCATAAACCATGTTCTGTACTCTGATTCTGAATTTCTGATGCTGTTCTATTATACGAGGCCTTAATGCTTGTTCTGTTTGATTAAACTGTAAAGGAAGTGCAAATTCATGGCATCCTCTAGGTTGACTTGGGCAAAATACGGGTATTAACTTAGCCTAGCTCTTATAGAACTGTGGCCTACATTCAGATGCCATGCATTTGTACAGTTTTATTTCTATCGTACCCTGGACATTCCTGTCATTTCCCCAGCTTAATCAGTGTTCACATCACACTCACTAACTGGTTGGATAGCTCTCCTCTGCCTTATCACTGCCTTAGATTACCCAGTTATTTGACAGGCTTATTTTTATTGCGCTGTCTGGCATTCTGACTTTGTTTTGGAGCAGGCGGGCCAGCGTCCTAATCATTTTATGTTCAAATTAGAGACACCCTGACATGCAAGGTGATCTCTCACAGGCATGGTCAGCTGACCTGGGAAAGTGAAGCCTAGTAGGCCGAAGTATGGATGGCAGGTCTGGACAGCTGGTGGCATAGCTGCTCCCTAGGCTCCCTAGGCTAGGCTGTGTTTGTTTTCAGACACGTGTAGTAGTCAGGTGAGGTTTATGTTGTTGTAGAGTCTGTTAGGGAAAGTGTTAGACTACTCTGTAGCGGTGTTAATTGCACTGCATTGCTGAGATGACATATGAGTCTGTAATACCAACATGTTTCAAGCAGACCACCATAGTCACTGTGTCCAAGAACACTAAGGTAACCTGCCTAAATGACTACTGACTTGTAGCACTCACGTCTGTAGCCATGAAATGCTTTGAAAGGCTGGTCATGGCTCACATCAACACCATTATCCCAAAACCCTAGACCCACTCCAATTTGCATACCGCACCAACATATCCACAGATGATGCCCTCTCTGTTGCACGCCACACTGTGCCTTTAACACCTGCACAAAAGGAACACCCATGTGTGAATGCTATTTATTGACTACAGCTCAGCGTTCAACACCATAGTGCCCTCAAAGCTCATCACTAAGCTAAGGACCCTTGGACTAAACACTTCCCTCTGCAACTGGATCCTGGACCTCCTGATGGGCCACCCCAAGGTGGTAAGGGTAGGTAACAACACATCTGCCACGCTGATCCTCAACACGTTGGCCCCTCAGGGGTGCGTGCTCAGTCCCCTCCTGTACTCCCTGTTCACTTTTGACTGCACGGCCAGGCACGACTCCAACACCATAATTTAAGTTTGCTAATGACACAACAGTGGTTGGCCTGATCACCGACAACAATGAGAGATCCTATAGAGAGGAGACCAGAGACCTGGGCGTGTGGCTCAATGACAACAACCTCTTCTTCAAGATGATCAAGACAAAGGAGATGATTGTAGACTACAGGAAAAGGAGGACCGAGCACGCCCCATTCTCATCGACGGGGCTGTAGTGGAGCAGATTGAGAGCTTCAAGTTCTTTGGCGTCCACATCAGCAACACACTAACATGGTCCAAGCACACCAAGACAGTCGTGAAGAGGGCATGACAAAATCTATCCCCCCCCCCCCCAGGAGAATGAAAAGATTTGTCATGGGTCCTCAGATCATTAAAAGGTTTTACAGATTCACCATCAAGAGCATCCTGATAGGTTGCATCACTGCCTGGTATGGAATCTGCTTGGCCTCCAACTGCAAGGCACTACAGAGGGTAGTACGTACGGCCCTGTACATCACCGGGGCCATCCAGGACCTCTATACCAGGTAGTGTCAGACGAAAGTATATAAAAAATGTCAGACTCCAGCCACCCTAGTCATAGATTGTTCTCTCTTCTACCACACGGCAAGCGGTACCGGAGCGCCAAGCCTAGGTCCAAGAGGCTTCTAAACAGCTTCTACCCCCAAGCCATAAGACTCTTGAACAGCTAATCAAATGGCTACCCAGACTATTTGCATTGCCCCCGCACATTGACTCTGTACAGCTACCCCCTGTATATAGCCCCACTATTGTTATTTACTGCTTCTCTTTAAGTATTTGTTACTCTTTTTTTTGTATTGTATTTTCTTAACTGCATTGTTGGTAAAGGTTCTTAGTTCTTAACTGTTCCAATAATATCAGCTCCCTTTGTGTCATTTGGCCAGTCAATCTCCTTTATGCTAAAGTGAATTGTAGTAAGGAGGACTATAGAGTTACATTTCTCATTGGCATAGGCTAATAAGTTGGTTACACCAGACAGCTTTGCTGCTCCATTTTTGAGGCAATGTGCTTGTTTTATTTAAAGGCTACTGAGATTAGCTTGGGTAAGCGCTTGTGTTGTCAGGTGAATGAATTGAAGCCATAGAAATGCCATAATGCAGTCGACTTTGATTAAAGGGCATGCATGTGTTAGTATCTTATAGATATGATGTTGGAGACTAAATGTCAATGTACCAATGTTTGAGGGAAGCAAGTTGTCTATAATTAACCTAGCACTTGTTAATGGCTGCACACTGTTAGTGTTTTTCATTCGCCTGAGAAAATAGCAATAGCAATTGCAATTTCCAAATAGGACCACATGCAAGAAACTTTTGGCATATTTTCTTTTCCCTTTTTCTTGAAGGCTGTTGGACCTGACAGAAGAGCAGGCTCTGTAGGTGGAGACTCCCCACTGTCATCAGCAGGTAATCATGACTAATGTCCCTTCTCTTCACCCTGCTGCCATAGGTTTTGTTTTTATGTATATATTAGTGGCTTTAAGAGGTCATTTCTGTTTAATGTCAGACTGCCAACTCATTGCTAAACTCCCTAATGTTTACTGTCGTGAGTGTGTTAGATGTTAAACATTACTAATGTTTATTATCCTAACACACGTTTAGGTAAAGAGTGGATTGAAAGCATTTGCCTGTTGTTTTTGTCTTAAATCCCTGTAAATGTAATATTCTAGAGGCCTCAGAGGCAGTAGCCTAGCCCTAGCCTAAACCCAGCGTTATCCAGCTATACTGTTGAATGTTGTCTGCACCCATCATATTTATCATACCAATTCACTTGATTGAAAAGATCTAGGGTCTTCCTAGACGAGTCAATACTGAGACAAAATGACAAATAAATTAATTTACTTGAATGCATCAGTAGCTGAAGTGCGAGACAGCTGCTGTATCATGTTGCAGTGTGTGGGTATTGAACTGACTGTCAGTGAACTGATAGGCCTGTGTGCGTGTTCTTCTCACAGAGTGGCTGAGTCAGTTCAAGGCCAGTGGTGAGTGGAGCTTCTACCCCAGGCCCCCCCATCCAAAGGTCCAGCCAGCATGTCCAGCGACCCACCTCCTCCCTACCCCGGAGCTCCCAGCGCCCCTCTTATCGAGGAGAAGAATGGACAGCCAGCCGCTCCGGGTACAATTATTCTATAACTGTCTCTTATTGTGTATGATGTGGAGGAAAAAAACATTTAGTTTGGGACAAGACTACAAAAAGAGACATTTTAAGAGATTATTTTACCAAAGGACAGAAGTCCAGGGTAGGAACCACACACAGGCTTACCTGTGAACTTCATCAGAGCTCTGACGAAGGCCGTGAGGCCGATACGTAAGCTTATGAAAGATCAGTGACACTATCAAGAGCAGTGTGCGGTTTTCTTTTTCATTCATGAAGTTCAGCTTTGCCATGCACCTGCAATAAGTTTGCTCAGATGTGCAAGTGCCTTTTGATTACCTGTGAACTTCAAAATACCATCTGGTTTCTTTGACTGGGCTGCTGATTTAGTATTTGCACTGTAGCTGACTAGCTGTAGGGAAACTGGTGTGAATTTGCATAAATGCCTCCCATAACAGCTCTTGTGTGGCTGGTTAGAGGAAGGCCTGGAGAAACATCATCAGTTAAACCTTGAAAGTAGGCCCTGTCTGTGAACAAATCTTGATTTGTCTGGCTCCCCTTCCACCCCAGGTTTCCTTACAACAAAATACTGTTTTGATCAGTCAAAGGAATGTGATCAACAAAGTGTGTTTGTTACAAACTACGTAACAAATCCTTGAGAATTGTAAAGCTATGAAAAAACACTAGTGCAGCTATTCTCGCGTCAGCAACAGATGATGATGCATGTTCTCAATAATGGGCCAATGCCTTACTTGATTTGAGCCCAACATAAGTCATGTTTCTTCAATCAATCATTGCTGTGAAAGCTCACTAATAAATGCTTCTTGTTTGTCTGTTTTTTCTCTCCCAGACTCGGCGGCCCCTGTAACGACGGGGCCTCCTCAGGGGCACCCCCTGCCTCCAGACTATGGCCCTCCACCCTACGAGGCCACGCTACAGCCAGGCTTCTTGCCACCACACGTCCCAGGAGATGGGGCCATGCCCATACCACATGGTAGGCATACACTGGTCTACAGAGGGAATGAAAATAAGATGAGCGACTCTAAATGCATACACATGTCATTTGGCATAGGACCTGTATACAAAATATAAACACCACATGCCTCCTTGTGTTTTTACCCTACAGGTGGCTTCTACCCTCCGCCAGGTCACTTTGGCCCAGGGCAGTTTGGCCCGGGGCAGTTTGGCCCGGGGCAGTTTGGCCCGGGGCCCATTCAATTTGGGCCTGTGGCAGGTCAGACGGCTCACATGGTGCCGGCACCCCCTGGGACAGCTACCACAGTGACCGTGCTACAGGGGGAGATATTCCAGACAGCACCCGTACAGACAGTGTGTCACCACTGCCAGCAGCCCATCATCACCCGCATCAACCACAGCGTGGGCCTCATGAACGCTGTCTTCTGCCTCTTCTGCTTCTTTGTTGGGTAAGAGGAAGAGTTGGTGTACTATATTGTATAGAGGTTATGTAAGGGATAACCAACGAGTGGCTATGCGTTCTATGGTAAATAATAAACGACGTGGAAGGTGTGTTCCACAATATGTTTAGTTGCATTCTTTTCCAGAGAACGCATAAGGCCCCGAGTTGATTATCTCTTTCACACCATGGCTATAATTGAACACATTTGCTGCTAGAAATGTGTTCATTTGCAGGTAGGAATGTGTTCCACATCCACTGAAGTAGCTAACATGTTTACTAGATACAGTGCCTTCAGAAAGTATTCATACCCCTCGACTTATTCAATATTTTGTTGTTACAGCCTGAATTGAAAATGTATTTAATGTTATGTTTTATTCTCACCCATCTACACATAATGACAAAGTGAACACATGTTTTTAGAAATGTTAGCAAATGTATTAAAAATTTAATTAAAGTTCTGTGTAAAATCGGAGGGTCTGCTGTCCGGACCTCTGGCAGTCTCTATGGGGGTGCCACAGGGTTCAATTCTTGGACCGACTCTCTTCTCTGTATACATCAATGAGGTCGCTCTTGCTGCTGGTGAGTCTCTGATCCACCTCTACGCAGACGACACCATTCTGGATACTTCTGGCCCTTCTTTGGACACTGTGTTAACAACCCTCCAGGCAAGCTTCAATGCCATACAACTCTCCTTCCGTGGCCTCCAATTGCTCTTAAATACAAGTAAAACTAAATGCATGCTCTTCAACCGATCACTACCTGCACCTACCCGCCTGTCCAACATCACTACTCTGGACGGCTCTGACTTAGAATACGTGGACAACTACAAATACTTAGGTGTCTGGTTAGACTGTAAACTCTCCTTCCAGACCCATATCAAACATCTCCAATCCAAAGTTAAATCTAGAATTGGCTTCCTATTTCGCAACAAAGCATCCTTCACTCATGCTGCCAAACATACCCTTGTAAAACTGACCATCCTACCAATCCTCGACTTTGGCGATGTCATATACAAAATAGCCTCCAATACCCTACTCAACAAATTGGATGCAGTCTATCAGAGTGCAATCCGTTTTGTCACCAAAGCCCCATATACTACCCACCATTGCGACTTGTACGCTCTCGTTGGCTGGCCCTCTCTTCATACTCGTCGCCAAACCCACTGGCTCCATGTCATCTACAAGACCCTGCTAGGTAAAGTCCCCCCTTATCTCAGCTCGCTGGTCACCATAGCATCTCCCACCTGTAGCACACCCTCCAGCAGGTATATCTCTCTAGTCACCCCCAAGACCAATTCTTTCTTTAGCCACCTCTCCTTCCAGTTCTCTGCTGCCAATGACTGGAACGAACTACAAAAATCTCTGAAACTGGAAACACTTATCTCCCTCACTAGCTTTAAGCACCAACTGTCAGAGCAGCTCACAGATTACTGCACCTGTACATAGCCCACCTATAATTTAGCCCAAACAACTACCTCTTTCCCTACTGTATTTTATTTATTTATTTATTTATTTTTCTCCTTTGCACCCCATTATTTTTATTTGTACTTTGCACATTCTTCCATTGCAAATCTACCATTCCAGTGTTTTACTTGCTATATTGTATTTACTTTGCCACCATGGCCTCATTTGCTCACATCGTATATAGACTTGTTTATACTGTATTATTGACTGTATGTTTGTTTTACTCCATGTGTAACTCTGTGTCGTTGTATGTGTCGAACTGCTTTGCTTTATCTTGGCCAGGTCGCAATTGTAAATGAGAACTTGTTCTCAACTTGCCTACCTGGTTAAATAAAGGTGAAATAAAACATTAAATAAAAAAATACAGAAATATTTAATTTGCATGAGTAATCACACCACTGAGTCAATACTTTGTAGAAGCAGCGATTACAGCTGTGCATCTTTTCTGGGTAAGTCTCTAAGAGCTTTCCACACCTGGATTGTGCAACATTTGGCCAATTTATTAAAAAATTCTCTCCACTGTCTGGTGGAAAGCAGACTGAACCAGGTTTTCCTCTAGGATTTTGCCAGTGCTTAGCTCCATTCTGTTTATTTTTTTATCCTGAAAAACTCCCCAGTCCTTCATGATTACAAGAATACCCATAACATGAATACCCATAACATTCATATGCTTGAAAATATGGAGAGTGGTACTCTGCAATGTGTTGTATTGGATTTGCCCCAAACATAACACTTTGTGTTCAAGTTATACTGCAACATTTTTGCAGTATAACTTTAGTGCCTTGTTGCAAACAGTATGCATGTTTTGGAGTATTTTTATTCTGTACAGGCTTCTTCTTTTTCACTGTGTCAATTAGGTCAGTATTGTGGAGTAACTACAATGTTGTTGATCCATCCTCACAACCATTAAATTCTGTAACTGTTTTAATGTCACCATTCGCTTCATGGTAAAATCCCTGAGCGGTTTCCTTCCTCTCCGGCAACTGAGTTAGGAAGGACGCCTGTATCTTTATAGTGACTGGGTGTATTGATACACCATCCAAAGTGCAATTAATAACTTCACCATGCTCAAAGGAATATTTAATGTCTGCTTCTTTTTTACCCATCTACCAATAGGTGCCCTTCTTTATGAGGCATTGGAGAACCTCCCTGGTCTTTGTTGTTGAACCTGTGTTTGAAATTCACTGCCCGACTGAGGGACCATACAATTATCTGTATGTGTGGGCAGTGGCTACTTGGTGGGACATTTTTTTTTTTTTGTGGGGGGTGTGCATGCCAGCAAAGCCACAACACTAAACAATAAATTAATTGCATTATAACGGTGACAAACGGTGCCCACAAACCGTTAGGGCCTACATAAAGCTGTCATATCAGCAGAGTTCCAACACCTTACCAATGCTACACCTGGCTATCAGTGGAGCCTTGTCTGCCTTTAAAAAAAACAGCTGTTATGGCTGACTTGCTTAAACAAATGTGGTTTCTACTGATAATTGAGATGTACAAACTGTAGCATAAGGGGACAACAAGCTGAAAAGAGGCAATCCGTCATTTTGATTAAGACATTAATGAGCGAGCTAGGACGGACGTAGTCTGTATAACTATTTGTTCGGCACTTTTGAAATGTACAGCGGCAGAATTCAAACATGGGCCGTTCTTACAGTGTTCTCTCTGTACACTAAGTCAGAACCGTAGGATAAATAAAGGGCACATGAGCAGACAATGAAAGGTCTTACAATATTCAATGATTACATTTCTCTAAAACAGGTTATAGTCTTCATGTGCACCACAAAGTCGGGGCAGTAGGTGAACTAGACCAAATTATTAGGGTGAGTCACATGGGCTACTACCCAAGCTACTACACAACATACACTTAGTATTACTTTCTTAGCTACTGTATACATATCTCCCTGGAATATTACATCATTTATGCAGCCGCATACAAGACATTTTTGGACTCCCCTTGTTGTGCTGTGCTCATTTGAACAGGAAGGTGGCGCAGCGGTCCATTGTGGGCAAATTTTGTCATCAAAGTTGGGCATTCTCTGGATTTATGTTGCTTCCAGACAACTGTGAATTTGGGGAAAAAACCAGGTCGAATCACGATTACGTCAGTGATCTTCAGATCGTAGTTCTAGAAAGAGGCCTGAGTTTCTGACTTACAATTCCAAGTTGGATGACCGTTTAAAACGTATTTTCACAGTAGGAGCCTGTTTTTTTAGAGTTCCTAGTTGTCTTGAACTCACTGTAGTCAGATTTCCCAGTTCCAAGTTAAGTTGTTTTTAGCGCGGCAGAAATCACGCTGGATTGACAGCATGGTCAATGTTGAATGTTTAGAATTTTAAGCTTGGAAAAGAGACCCTTAAACACAGACTTGGGACCACACAGCCATTCCATTGAATAGCAGACTAGTGATTGCATTGCAATACTTGCAGTTAGCCACAGATTCCTTCCAAACCACTCATTGTTGAATTTGCGATCTCCAACTTGTTGTGTAATGTTTATGTCCAATGGCCAATGAGCACCGATACGTTTTATCTATTATTTATCTTCATATGACAAGGATTGAAAAGGATTTGCCAGTAAATCGTTGACTTGATTCATGATGATTACTAGCAAAGATTTTGAAAAGTATGATACTGACATGATCAGTCCAATCAAAGCTACTGTAGATATAACGTGATTTGATGTCATTTTATGTGGCCAATGAACTGGAGCTTTCTTGGATGGGCACTTCTAACAGAACACTGAGCCAATCACGGTGCAACTAGAGAACATTACCAACCCCTACGCATCGTATTTTGCGCTGGCTTGCCCCACCACCACCGAAAGCACTGAGCTAGGCTGAAACACCTGCATTTTGGAGCTGCCTTATGCAAGAAAGCAAAAAAAAGAGATCATATTCGTATGTGTCTTTATTAACTCAATTATATATATATTTTTTTTTACATTGTTTGCAAACTGATATGTGACCCGTATTAATGCCAAAATAACATGAAAAACAGGCACCCCCAAAAAATTGTTTTTGGTGGAGGGGGTTTTAGCTAAAAAATGTGGGGGTCAAAGCAACTCTGCTCCACCTGCTCTGAATGACGGGTCACTACTGTGTGTGTGGGGGGTACAAAAGATGAGGTAGTCATTCAAAAATCATGTTAAACAGTTGCACACAGTGAGTCCATGCAACTTTTTATGTGATTTGTTAAGCAACATTTTACTCTTGAACTTATTTAGTCTTCCAATGAAAAAAGTGGTTGAGTATTTATTGACTCAACTTTTACATTTTTATTAAAACCTCCACAGGATCGGTGTCCCTAAACCGGGACGGTTGTTGCTAATGTGACTAGAATGACGTAACAGCCAACTTTCCAGGACATAGCCAACTTTCCTGCACTGCCAAATATACAGTAGCTATTACAGTTAAAATACCATGCTATTGTTTGCAGAGAGTGCATGGCAACAAAACACTTATCACGGCAACGAAGTGTTTCCTTGCAAATGGTATCAAGAATATGTACAGTGCCTTGCGAAAGTATTCGGCCCCCTTGAACTTTGCGACCTTTTGCCACATTTCAGGCTTCAAACATAAAGATATAAAACTGTATTTTTTTGTGAAGAATCAACAACAAGTGGGACACAATCATGAAGTGGAACGACATTTATTGGATATTTCAAACTTTTTTAACAAATCAAAAACTAAAAAATTGGGCGTGCAAAATTATTCAGCCCCCTTAAGTTAATACTTTGTAGCGCCACCTTTTGCTGCGATTACAGCTGTAAGTCGCTTGGGGTATGTCTCTCAGTTTTGCACATCGAGAGACTGACATTTTTTCCCATTCCTCCTTGCAAAACAGCTCGAGCTCAGTGAGGTTGGATGGAGAGCATTTGTGAACAGCAGTTTTCAGTTCTTTCCACAGATTCTCGATTGGATTCAGGTCTGGACTTTGACTTGGCCATTCTAACACCTGGGTATGTTTATTTTTGAACCATTCCATTGTAGATTTTGCTTTATGTTTTGGATCATTGTCTTGTTGGAAGACAAATCTCCGTCCCAGTCTCAGGTCTTTTGCAGACTCCATCAGGTTTTCTTCCAGAATGGTCCTGTATTTGGCTCCATCCATCTTCCCATCAATTTTAACCATCTTCCCTGTCCCTGCTGAAGAAAAGCAGGCCCAAACCATGATGCTGCCACCACCATGTTTGACAGTGGGTATGGTGTGTTCAGGGTGATGAGCTGTGTTGCTTTTACGCCAAACATAACGTTTTGCATTGTTGCCAAAAAGTTCAATTTTGGATTCATCTGACCAGAGCACCTTCTTCCACATGTTTGGTGTGTCTCCCAGGTGGCTTGTGGCAAACTTTAAACGACACTTTTTATGGATATCTTTAAGAAATGGCTTTCTTCTTGCCACTCTTCCATAAAGGCCAGATTTGTGCAATATACTTGTTGTCCTATGGACAGAGTCTCCCACCTCAGCTGTAGATCTCTGCAGTTCATCCAGAGTGATCATGGGCCTCTTGGCTGCATCTCTGATCAGTCTTCTCCTTGTATGAGCTTAAAGTTTAGAGGGACGGCCAGGTCTTGGTAGATTTGCAGTTGTCTGATACTCCTTCCATTTCAATATTATCGCTTGCACAGTGCTCCTTGGGATGTTTAACGCTTGGGAAATCTTTTTGTATCCAAATCCGGCTTTAAACTTCTTCACAACAGTATCTCGGACCTGCCTGGTGTGTTTCTTGTTCTTCATGATGCTCTCTGCGCTTTTAACGGACCTCTGAGACTATCACAGTGCATGTGCATTTATACGGAGACTTGATTACACACAGGTGGATTGTATTTATCATCATTAGTCATTTAGGTCAACATTGGATCATTCAGAGATCCTCACTGAACTTCTGGAGAGAGTTTGCTGCACTGAAAGTAAAGGGGCTGAATAATTTTGCACGCCCAATTTTTCAGTTTTTGATTTGTTAAAAAAGTTTGAAATATCCAATAAATGTCGTTCCACTTCATGATTGTGTCCCACTTGTTGTTGATTCTTCACAAAAAAAATACAGTTTTATATCTTTATGTTTGAAGCATGAAATGTGGCAAAAGGTCGCAAAGTTCAAGGGGGCCGAATACTTTCGCAAGGCACTGTATATCCTTTCTTCAGGTCCTGAGCTACAGGCAACTAGATTTGGGTATGTCATTTTAGGTGAAAATTGGAAGGATGAAAAAAGGTCCAATCTTTCAATTTGTAAAAAAACAAACATAATTCCACTTTGACCTTATGGGGTATTGTGTGTAGGCCAGTGACGACAAAATCTCAATTGAATCCAATTTAAATTCAGGCTGTAACACAACAAAATTTGGAAAAACTCAAGGGTTGTGAATACTTTCTGAAGACACTGTAGCGAAGGTAGTTGCCTCGGTAACCAAACAGACTTGCTAGTATAGCTAACCAAACCATCAGTCCTAGCTTGCTGTTATGAAAATCGAATGCAACAATGCCAATAATGTTTTCAATTAAACTTTTTTGCTTTCAAAAGCAACTCAAACATAGAACATGTAAGAATGAAGTAGCCATTGAATTCTACCATGTGTTATAAGGAAATAATGCATGCTCTAGAATGACATTCAAGCCAGTAGGAAACGAGTATTCAACAATACCATGGTATAAACACAGAATAATATACTATGGCAGGAAATATTTGATTTCAGGTCGAACACCACAGAATGAAATGAGCGGGGGGTTAACTATAATAAGACTATTGATTTTGGTCTGTATTCTCTGGTGGTTTGTTTTTGTCATTTTTTTCTCTCCTCTACCACAGGTGTGATCTGGGCTGCTGCTTGATTCCCTGTCTGATCGATGATCTCAAGGATGTGATACACACCTGCCCCTACTGCAAGGGCTACATCTACACATACAAGCGTATCTGCTAACCACCAACAGACAGACGTGTGTGTGTGTGCGTGTGTGTATATATATTATGCACACATTAACTCACAGCTCCTCATGGTTGTAGTTGCAGCCTATGTTCTTTCTCCAACATTTGCTCAGTGTGTCGTGCTTCATTTAGCCCTCCTAACTTTACTCTTGCTTTCTAAAGCACTTGTTCACACTCACTATACTTACTGTATATCATAGGAGGCTGGTGGGAGGAGCTGTAAGAGGACAGGCTCATTGTAATGGCTGGAATGGAATCCATGGAACGGAGTCCAACACGTTGTCCATGTGTTTGATTTGTTTGGTACAATTCCATTCCAGGCATTACAATGAGCCTGTCTTCCTATAGTTCCTCCCACCAGCCGCCTATGCTATAGATATTGTCCAGACTCACTTACCTAGCTATGTACAGGCATTTAGATAAGTGCTAGATAGACACATCACACAGGACTGAACCTGATCTAAAAACAGAAACCTATAACAATTGAGAAAAGATGAGTTGCAGACACGGTACATCTTGCATATTTTATAAAAACGTCTTTGGTTACGGGAAGGCTCTGAATTTGACATTTATGGAGCGAACTTGAGGGGTAGAGAAGGTCACACTTTGGGAAAGCTGTAAACATTTGTCACTTTAATCAAAATCGTCAGCAATCATCAGCAATTGCAGGGTCAGTAGTTTGTTGTTTTTGTAATTGAATGTATTTTAACATGTTAATATTGAGCACAATGAAGGTTACGTCCATGTCTGAGACCTACTTTATGTTTATGTTCTAATCACCCTGTTTGTCCTACAACCTTAATGGATATCCATTTTAAATGTTACAAGTAAATAATCATGTATCAGATGTCAGGACAAACTCGAGTTGGTAAGACTGAGTTTAATTTATTTAGTTCTCACTTAAGTGAGAGAAGTATGTGTTACTGTCTTTTTTTAATCCTCTATGTGCTTTAGATAGTCACTTGATGTCCAGTGATTTTTGCTAGAGCTGTTACAATAATGCCAGTCATGTCCATGTTAATGTATTCAATTTTGATAATGAAGCAAATGTGTGCATTCGCAATACCATTATATAAGCACAAGTTCCCATGTGAAATTTCATACATTCATAAAACCAGAATGACCATGAATTTACTGTACAGTTTTTATTTAAGTGGTTTGGACTGTCATTCAGTTAGATACTTTATAGCCTTGCTTGCCAAGCTTCATTATCATTAAGACCCAACTGGTAAGGAGACTAGCTAATTTTGTAAGACCTGATCACCTGTCATTGATGCAGGACTACATTGAGCTTCAATGAGCTCCGTGCAGTCACCGAGCACCATGCACATGTCAGAGGCTTAGATTTTCTAGTTTATCTATCAGTCCACAGAGAAACAGGTTTCCTTGTATTTTTCCGTATAGGAAGGGAAAGGAGCGAAGCCGACCTGGCTGGCAGAGTCCAATCCGCTCTGCAGGATGTGCACATTAGAATGGTGAAGCGCTCTGCATGATATCACTGTAATTTTGTGCACTTGTCCTCTGGCCATACAGTGGGGCAAAAAGTATTTAGTCAGTCACCAATTGTGCAAGTTCTCCCACTTAAAAAGATGAGAGGCCTGTAATTTTCATCATAGATACACTTCAACTATGACAGACAAAATGAGAAAAAAAATCCAGAAAATCACATTGTAGGATTTTTTTAAATTAATTTATTTGCAAATGATGGTGGAAAATAAGTATTTGGTCAATAACAAAAGTTTATCTCATTAATTTTAAATACCCTTTGTTGGCAATGACAGAGGCCAAATGTTTTCTGTAAGTCTTCACAAGGTTTTCACACACTGTTGCTGGTATTTTGGCCCATTCCTCCATGCAGATCTCCTCTAGAGCACTGATGTTTTGGGGCTGTTGCTGGGCAACACAGACTTTCAACTCCCTCCAAAGATTTTCTATGGGGTTGAGATCTGGAGACTGGCTAGGCCACTCCAGGATTTGAGTCCCTGGCGGCGTAGTGTGTTACTGATGGTAGGCTGTGTTACTTTGGTCTCAGCTCTCTGCAGGTCATTCACTAGGTCCCCCTGTGTGGTTCTGGGATATTTGCTCACCGTTCTTGTGATCATTTTGACCCCACATATTAACGTGTTCGATCCAGTCCAAGTACACCAATGTATGGTATGCAAGATCTTTTGTCTGCTTCATTTGAGTCGTCTGTAGGATCTCTCGTCTCATCTCAATACTACCAATAACCAGCATGATTATATACAGTAAACACTGACGGCAGGTGGAGTATGTCTGCATTTACTTGCATTCTTATGGATACGTTTCTTAACTTTGTACTCTATTGAATCGTCTACATGCAATGTGAAGTGGCTTGAAGCTGTGTAAGAACATGTAGTAAAAGCAGAGTTTAGGGATTGTATTTAACTTTGAACACAATGATGGCTTTTGTTGTTGGTAGCTAGTTTGGTCTGTTGCCCCCTCAAAAAAATGTTTTTATAATGTACAACTAAATGATAAGTTGGGTCATTACTGTTGCATACAGTGCAGTTATTTTAACATAAACCAGTATTTGTGATTTTACATGAGTAATTTGTCAGATGGTCATACTCTTTCAATCCAAAACCAGTCATTTTTATAGTATGTTAAACATCTAGGAGAAATAAAATAATGACACCAACAATGGATTCTGGTCATTTGGCAACTACTCAAACACAAATTATGTATCTTCAGCTATAAATTGGAAGTGCAATTGACTTCTGAATGTAATAGGAAACAACCCAGAGAAGTTAACTAATCACAATGATAAATAAAAGGACATACTCTTGTGTATGAAGTACATTTGGTAAAAGTGTATATTACACCAACTCTTGCTATTTTTTCCCCAACACGCTAGGCACCAATGGTGTGGTCAACTAGAAGTCATGTGGTCCAGTCTGTTTGTGCTATTAGCAAACTCCTGTTTATTCACTGTTATGCCAAAGCTGTCTGGCATGACAACAGAAGATTTGGCTACAGCACATACACCATAAAACCAGGTTAGCTGACTCAACTAGCTAGTGTTCTCAGGTAAAGATCCTATTGAACACCAGTTTAGTCTCTCCAGCGATGTCCACACTCATAATTGCAGCATTTGTAGAATGTTGTCATCGGTTCATCTGCAGATCTGGTCTGAATCTGCATGAAGAATGCTCGGGGGTGCTCACACTTGGGACATTTTTCTAAAGAACACAAAACAAGGGTTAGAGTAAATACATACCTGGCTATAAGTAACAGTGAATATTGCCCATTAGGACCATCTGTCCTCTATAGGTCCGGTGGTGGACACAGGACAGAGGAGGCTGGGCAAATCTAATCCAGCTATGCCATCTGCCAGCCTTTGGGCTACAATCCAGCCAGTGTTCTATAATTTTAGGCGTGGATAACCAGTGACCACAGAATGATTTAAATGTTAGCTAAATTATGCAGGTGATTTGGTAATTTACCTGGCGTGGAATCCACATTTTCCCAGGCTGCAGCTCCACCAAGCACATCATCAACCTCTTTCAGTTTGGGATACTTCCTGTTGTTTACCTATGGGAAAGATGGACATGTTAATACGTTTTAAAATTACACATTGTAAGAGAGAACACATGACAGACACATCAGTTACTTGGCAAGAAGTCTAGGAATTAAGTAAAAGTTAGTTTTTACCTTCCTAGTAATGTTATGCACGTACGGACATGTGTTGCAGGCGAATCGATAGCACTTCTGTCCTTCCTCTACAATCAACACATTCCCACATGTTGGACAAAACAGAAGCATATTCTTTTGACTAAATTGGTCAGCACCGATCTCACAATGTAGCTAGGTTTGTACATCTATTTCAATCATTTATCTAAATTACAAAATCCCTGACAACGTTGTTGACCTCCACGCTCGTGTAAAAACGTTGTTACATCTAAAAAGGTTCGGTAAGAAAATACATTTGCTCTTTCTTTATGGTTCTTTGTTAAAATCATAATTTATATTTAAAGTTAACTATATTGTATTATATTAGAAAAATAGCCCTAGAAATGGAGCAATGATGATAGAAATAGCAGTATCCCAAATCGGTACAAGTCAGAACCTCCACTCGGGCTAGTTTGACTCCGGCATGTTGTAGGTGACGTACATGCCGGTCGCTAAATGTTTTAGCATGAATTGCAGAGATTCAGACTTAACCAAATATACTTTTTATTTTATTTTTAAACTACAGTTTATGTATGTTTTAGTAATTACGAAATATATATTTCACTGTACACGTTGATCAATAGAGTAAGGTGTGAAAATCTTCGTTTATCTAGCTAGCTACTCTTACATGAAATAGCTAGCTAGCTAACATAAACTGGTCAGCAACTTTAGTTACAAACTCCTATTCACAGTGTAAATGATGGGGGAGGAGACCCAGTCCCTTCACCTGGATGAGGGACTGTCTATCAAGAAAGAGGAGTTCGGACAGGCAGAGGGAAAGATGAACCAAGTGGAGGATGAAAAACCAGAGGAGGTTGAAGAGGAAGATGAGGAGGAGGATGAAGAAGCATTACCACACTCTGAATTCCTGGATATCTTTGAAGAAGGACTGGCTCGCCTTGTACAGGACCCTCTACTCTGTGACCTTCCCATTCAGGTTGGTGACCTAATCCATACTGGTGAAATGTATCTATTTGATGATGTAAAGTCCTCCAGCCTATCCAATGTCTCACTACTTACTGTCTGTCGCTTTCCTGCAGGTGACTCTGGAGGAGGTGAATTCCCAGGTTGCCCTGGAGTATGGCCAAGCCATGACGGTCCGTGTATGCAAAGCGGATGGTGAAGTAATGCGTGAGTTTCTGACTAATGTTTCTTAGAACAAAAATATGGTATTCTACTATTTGAGCAGGTCAAATTAATGATACTGTGTGTGTGTAAGTGACATTCCAATGTGTGTTGGTCAGCCATAGTGGTGGTGCAGAATGCTATGGTGCTGGATTTGAAGAAAGCCATCCAGAGGTTCATGGAGCTGAAACAGCAAAGGGAGGGTGGGGTAAAGCACGTCAGCTGGTAACACACACACACACACTAACCTTGTGGGGGGACACAATTCAGTCCCATTCAAAATCCTATTTTCCCCAAACCTAACTGTAACCCTTACCCTAATCATAAAAATGAACCCGAAAACCTTAACTCTAAACCTAACCCTGGCTCCTAACCCTTACCCTAAAACAAACCCTAGCTCCTAACACTAATTCTAATCTTAACCCTTAACCCCCTAGAAATAGCATTTGGCCTTAAGGGGACTGAATTACCCAGTTTGTTTACTATTCTTGTGGGAAATTCTTGTCCCAACAACTATAGTTATACACACACAACACACACACACACAGTTTTTCTTTTGTTGTGAAGGGGATACGTATGGAGAACCTTTCATCTTGTATTTCAAGGAGAGAAGCTTGATGATGACAAAATGAAACTAAAGGAGTAAGTTTCAATCAAACACCATTGTGATTATGGAGTATATTACATAATGCTTTTGTTAACTGAAAACAACATTTATTGTATTGTTTTATTGTCAGTTATGGGATCAGAAACAGAGATGAGGTGACATTCATGAAGAGACTGAGGAAGAAGTGAAACGGAGGTACAGTAGTCTTCTGAACTATGATCTCAGCCGAAAGATGTTCACAGGCAAAGTGGTACCATTATAATGTTGACTGTAACTATCACAATGTTATGGCTGTGTGAACGAGAGAAAAGCTATTGGAAAATACCCCTGTCTTATGTGCCTGTGGTATTTTCCATTATAATAAGATAATGCTAATTTTGAAACATTTGTATTTCTTGCACTCCCCATGGGAGTATAACACTGGCAACCCTTTGAAATATATATTTGATGTTTGTAATATTATTGATAATACATTGAGTTGAACAATGAATAACGCTGCTCTATGTGCTTCTAACTTCAGATTTCACTACCGTGTGGAGTCCTGCCTACTCTGTGAGTTGCCTGCTCAGTCCCCGTTGCTTCATGTACAGCAACTATAGTCATACACTGACATGACTCAGTTGATGTCTAAAAGGTTTTTCAATGGACATCTCAAACGTTTTTTTACATGTTGTAGATATGATTGTGTAGGAATGTTTCGTACGGTCTCCATTTTTTATTGTTTGGACATATTCTCTTGTCCTCTTGTACAGTAATATTGTGCCACTTCAAATATGAATAAAGGCTACAGTGCAACCAAAACGCCCCTGAAATATCACTTTATTTCAGTGAAAATGTTTTAGAATTCTATCTGGCGTTAAACCCTTTAACCAGACCTGGGTGTCCCGCCTGGTCTAACAGTGAGAGTACAACCACAATATGTAAATATCTCCTGTAGTCCTTGTTCAAAACTGAAACAAAATGTTTCACTATTTCCTGGAGTACATAGAGGAGCATCACATTTCCCACAGCACAATCTGGGAGCAACCAGTGAAACCAGGTACAAATCTATATTGTCTCATTACAGTAATTATTTAGTTTGCAGGCAGCAGCAAAGATTGATAAGAAATATATTTCACATTTTCTTTTATCTTTGCATTCTTGGTTTTTAGTAATGTTGGGTCACATCAATCTATCTGACTTGTACAAACAGAACGTGATCTCCTTACATTAGTTTGTCTTGGTATGAAGTATTTGTAGATGTGCAAGGTTGATGTTTACATTGATATATAAAGTTAGTGCTGTGTCTTCTTTTGGCTTATCATCCAAGTGTTGCATAACAGGAATAGATCGAATTGATCTGAATGTATCTAACTTCATGACCCAATCTTCATGATTGGCATGCGTTTCAGACCGGACTACTTGATTGCTAGCATTGACTGGTGGTGTTTGAAATGTTCCACCTTTGTGATATCTGATGCTGGTGGTTCATTTCAGCTCCCAGGATGTCTGGCTATCAAATCAAATTTATTTATATAGCCCTTCTTACAACAGCTGATATCTCAAAGTGCTGTACAGAAACCCAGCCTAAAACCCCAAACAGCAAGCAATGCAGGTGTAGAAACACAGTGGTTAGGAAAAACTCCTTAGAAAGGCCAAAACCTAGGAAGAAACCTAGAGAGGAACCAGGCTATGAGGGGTGGCCAGTCCTCTTCTGGCTGTGCCGGGTGGAGATTATAACAGAACATTCCCAAGATGTTCAAATGTTCATAAATGACCAGCATGCTCAAATAATAATAATCACAGTAGTTGTCGAGGGTGCAGCAAGTCAGCACCTCAGGAGTAAATGTCAGGAGTATCTCTACCGCTCCTGCTGTCTCTAGAGAGTTGAAAGCAGCAGGTCTGGGACAGGTAGCATGTCCGGTGAACAAGTCAGGGTTCCATAGATGCAGGCAGAACAGTTGAAACTGGAGCAGCAGCACGGCCAGGTGGACTGGGGACAGCAAGGAGTCATCATGCCAGGTTGTCCTGAGGCATGGTCCTAGGGCTCAGGTCCTCCGAGAGAGAGAAAGAAAGAGAGAATTAGAGAGAGCATACTTAAATTCACACAGGACAAGACAGGAGAAGTACTCCAGATATAACAAACTGACCCTAGCCCCCCGACACATAAACTACTGGAGGCTGAGACAGGAGGGGTCAGGAGACACTGGCCCCATCCGATGATACCCCCGGACAGGGACAAACAGAAAGGATATAACCCCACCCACTTTGCCAAAGCACAGCCCCCACACCACTAGAGGGATATCTTCAAACACCAACTTACCATCCTGAGACAAGGCCGAATATAGCCCACAAAGATCTCCGCCACGGCACAACCAAAGGGGGGGCGCCAACCCAGACAGGAAGATCACGTCAGTGACTCAACCCACTCAAGTGACGCACCCTTCCTAGGGACGGCATGAAAGAGCACCAGTAAGCCAGTGACTCAGGCCCTGTAATAGGGTTAGAGGCAGAGAATCCCAGTGGAGAGAGGGGAACCGGCCAAGCAGAGACAGCAAGGGCGGTTCGTTGCTCCAGAGGCTTTCCGTTCACCTTCACACTCCTAGGCCAGACTACACTCAATCATATGACCCACTGAAGAGATGAGTCTTCAGTAAAGACTTAAAGGTTGAGACCGAGTCTGCGTCTCTCACATGGGTAGGCAGACCATTCCATAAAAATTGAGCTCTGTAGGAGAAAGACCTGCCTCCAGCTGTTTGCTTAGAAATTCTAGGGACAATTAGGAGGCCTGCTTTCTTGTGACCGTAGCGTACGTGTAGGTATGTACGGCAGGACCAAATCAGAAAGATAGGTAGGAGCAAGCCCATGTAATGCTTTGTAGGTTAGCAGTAAAACCTTGAAATCAGCCCTTGCCTTAACAAGAAGCCAGTGTAGGGAGGCAAGCACTGGAGTAATATGATTAAAAAAATTGGTTCTAGTCAGGATTCTAGCAGCCGTATTTAGCACTAACTGAAGTTTATTTAGTGCTTTATCCGGGTAGCTGGAAAGTAAAGCATTTCAGTAGTCTAACCCAGAAGTAACAAAAGCATGGGTGAATTTTTCTGCATAATTTTTGGACAGAAAGTTTCTGATGTTTGCAATGTTATGTAGATGGAAAAAAGCTGTCCTTGAAACAGTCTTGATATGTTCGTCAAAAGAGAGATTAGGGTCCAGAGTAACGCAGAGGTCCTTCACAGTTTTATTTGAGACGACTGTACAACCATCAAGATTAATTGTCAGATTCAACAGAAGATCTCTTTGTTTCTTGGGACCTAAAACAAGCATCTCTGTTTTGTCCGAGTTTAAAAGTAGAAATTTGCAGCCATCCACTTGCTTATGTCTGAAACACAGGGTTCTAGCGAGGGCAATTTTGGGGCTTCACCATGTTTCATTGAAATGTACAGCTGTGTGTCATCTGCATAACATTATGTTTTCGAATGACATCCCCAAAAGGTAAAATATATAGTGAAAACAGTAGTGGTCCTAAAACGGAACCTTGAGGAACACCGTAATTTACAGTTGATTTGTCAGAGGACAAACCATTCACAGAGACAAACTGATATTTTTCCGACAGATAAGATCTAAACCAGGCCAGAACTTGTCCGTGTAGACCAATTTGGGTTTCCAATCTCTCCAAAAAAATGTGGTGATCGATGTTATCAAAAGCAGCACTAAGGTCTAGGAGCACGAGGACAGATGCAGAGCCTCGGTCTGACGCCATTAAAAGGTAATTTACCACCTTCACAAGTGCAGTCTCAGTGCTATGATGGGGTCTAAAACCAGACTGAAGCATTTCGTATACATTGTTTGTCTTCAGGAAGGCAATAAGTTGCTGTGCAACAGCTTTTTCTAAAGTTTTTGAGAGGAATGGAAGATTCGATATAGGCCGATAGTTTTTTATATTTTCTGGGTCAAGGCTTGGCTTTTTCAAGAAAGGCTTTATTCCTACCACTTTTAGTGAGTTTGGTACACACCGGGTTGATAGAGAGCCATTTATTATGTTCAACATAGGAGGGCCAAGCACAGGAAGCAGCTCTTTCAGTAGTTTAGTTGGAATAGGGTCCAGTATGCAGCTTGAAGATTTAGAGGCCATGATTATTTTCATCATTGTGTTGAGATATAGTACTAAAACACTTGAGTGTCTCTCTTGATCCTAGGTCCTGGCAGAGTTGTGCAGACTTAGCTGAGCTTTGGAGGAATACTCAGATTTAAAGAGTAATTTGCTTTCTAATGATCATGATCTTTTTCTCAAAGAAGTTCATTAATTTATTACTGCTGAAGTGAAAGCCATCCTCACTTGTGGAATGCTGCTTTTTAGTTAGATTTGCGACAGTATCAAAAATACATGTCGGATTGTTCTTATTTTCCTCAATTAAGTTGGAAAAATAGGATGATCGAGCAGCAGTGAGGGTTCTTCGATACTGCACGGTACTGTCTTTCCAAGCTTGTCGGAAGACTTCCAGTTTGGTGTGGCGCCATTTCCGTTCCAATTTTCTGGAAGCTTGCTTCAGAGCTCGGGTATTTTTTATCCAGAGCACAGGGAGCTGGATAGGATCTCCATGGAGATGAACCAACTGTCATTCAGGAGGCAGCAACTGATCGACCGCAGGAAAATGCTGACCATCCTGCAGGAGTTCAGGAACCGCTCCAACAACAATAGCACAGGTAAAGAGGAAATTCACTGTCTAGAACCGCTATTATTGAGTAAATGCTCATGGCAGGCATGGATGTACTGTGTGATGTGTCCTCTAGCTATGACCCAGCAGGGCTGATGTGTTCTATCACTGACTCCCTCCGAGACATGTAATATCTCTCTTTGTCCAGCAGAGGGATCCAAGCAGCAGAGTGAGATTCGATGCATTGATCAGGAACTGCAGGAGCTGTCTGAGAAGAAGAGAGCGCTGCAGGAAAGCCAAGATAACATTCTCCATTCCAGTGACCAAAGAAAAGGTGTGTCTACTCTACCGCCGTTATGGTGATACTGTCCTCACACAGCACTCTATTAATACTCACATTCTGATCATGATTGTCTCCCTTTAATGTCCCTTTCAGAGTGCATCATCAGTCAGGGGGGCGTGTCTGTTCTCCCTGACCTCTCTGTTGTCTTTGTTGAAGCTCCACCCTCTATACCAGGTGAGTCACTTGGACTGAGAGTCAAATGAGGTGTGAACTTGTTCATTTGTGGGTTATTTCAAGCGGGACCCCCATTTTGCTACAATTATTTTCCTGGCCTGCTTAGATCAGAGGCTAGTCCTATAGATGAGTGATGTCATATGGTCATAACTACACTCCCTCCTTAGCTCCGGAGGTCATCCTGGACATCCAGAAACTTCCTCCCTGCTCATCTCAGACCCAGTGCCCACAGTGTCGACAGTTCATCACCACAGAGATGGTCACTTCAGTAGGCAATGTGGCCTGTCTGGTCTGTGTCACAATGTCTATACTTGGGTGAGTTGACCAGCACTGTCTTACTTCTGTGTTACTACCAATTGTCTGCCATCTTTGAATGGACAGGAGGTGGACAATGAGGTGTTTTCAACTCTATTCTTCATCTGGAGATGGAGGGAGTAGGATATTTCAGTTAACAAAGAATATGAACACTGCTTAGGTCTCTTAAGTAGAGGTGCCAACAGGTGCTTTTTGGAGACTGCATTCCAGATGTTTGTTTCCTGCAGTACTATGCAAATTTCAGTTTGTAGTGCCTTTGGGCTAGTGTCATATATGATAATCACATCACCTGATGGAACGCAAAGTTTAACACTATCTTTTCTGGTCTATTCTCATTCAGCTGTGTGGCTGGCTGCTGCCTTATCCCTTTCTGCATTGATAACTTCAAAGATGTCACGCATAGATGTCCTAAGTGTCGAAGTTCAATAATCACCATCAAAAAGCTCTGAGGTAAGGGCCCACATGTACATAGAGACTAATAAACAGGTCTCAGACTGGGCTTGGAGATCTCCCCTTGTGATGATGAGACATCTACCATGAATCTAAGGTGACCCATTTGGGGTTCAGTAGACACCCTGTCCCACCATGCAGGTACAGGACAGCATTGGATGTGGAGGACATGGACAATGAATGTTGAATGGAGCCAAGCCATAGTGAAACATGTTCTGCTGAGTGAGAAGTGATCATAAATTCCCAACAACTGTACTGAGGTCAGTGTCACTCCCATCACTCCTGTGAGGATGATGTAGTCATACTGTGAGAACTGTGGCTGCATCCTGTACATTTTAAGTTAGTGTGTATGGCATTGTTCTTGGAATAAAATGCATTCATCAATGCAATTTATTAGAGAAACTGCATTAAAATGTTTTTTTAAACATTTTTATTGACCTGCAAAAAACCTGTGTGAATTGTAAAACATCGGAGGAAAATAGTGTTTCAAGGTCTGTGAACTCTAAAGCTGCATGTGACTTATCCAAGCCTAGTGGTGTCTGTGTTAGGGTTTGGAACTCCTTGGTAAACAAAAAGTCACATGATATGGTTGTTTTATTTACTAAACACAACTGAATCATTTTCACACACAATGTACATGACCGTTTTTATTGACACAAAAAGGCTATATATACACATTATGGGTATACAGTAGTATGCATACTGTATACACCAAACAGTCTTAATACAAAAGAGCTTAGATGTGCTACATTTGTATAAAATGTACGAAAAGAGCTCATGTGCGACATTTGTAAAAAAAAAAAAATGTTTATGCATGACAAAATATATACACAATGTGCAAAATGTATGGCATACTAACTATGTATCAATACACCATTGCAAGGGAAGGGGCTATACTAGTATAGTACAAATAAAATGACTTCTGATTCCAGCTCATTCTCCCTTTCTGTAGTTTGGACACATGATCAATGGGGCACTGATGCTCAGACAAAAACAAAGTTGTGCACAAAGACCAATCAGGAGCAGGCAATGTTTTTTTGATTAGCTACCCATTTTTATCCACTCACAGTGTAAACTGCTTTGCAATTTAAGTGCTTTTGTCTGTATTTCTAACAGAAATGTGTGACATTGAGGCATTAAAGGACCAGTGCACTCAAAAGCATTTATATACACTGATTGTACAAAACATTAGGAATTAGGAACAGCTTCCTAACATTGAGTTGCACCCCCCCCTTTCCCCCCAGAACAGACTCAATTCGTCGGCGCATGGACTACAAGGTGTTGAAGTGTTCCACAGGGATGCTGGCCCATGTTGACCCCAATACTTCCCACAGTTGTGTCAAGTTGGCTGGATGTCCTTTGGGTGGTGGACCATTCTTGATACACACGGGAAACTGTTGAGCATGAAAACCCAGCAGCTTTGCAGTTATTGACATACTCAAACCAGTGTGTCTGGCACACCGGTGTGTCTAGTTCCAAACCTCTATGCCAATATCAGCTAGTTTTCAGTTTTCCCCTCCCCACTCAGACCACTCCCAGACAGTCATTGCTCTTTGCTAAGGAGCTGTTTTAGTTTCTTTTTGATAATTTTGAGTGAAAACAATCACAGTAAGGTACTTAATTGTTACTCAGAAAGTATTTGACATTGAGTTAAAAACAGCTGCATTGGACCTTTAAGCCATTTTCTTTGGTAGGGGACAGACAGGTAGGCTAGAATTGGTCAAAACCCTTGAAATACATATTTCTTTAGCACGGTCTGCAATGTATTTCCAAGGAATGCTTATGCTGTCGTTGGTGCGTCAAACTTTATCATGCCGAATAGTGTTTTAAAGCTTCTTCCATTTTTCGGGGGGGGATCTACTAAATTGCTGAAAGGTTTCTGTGTTTCTAAAGGCAGTTATCCGTTGCGTAGCTCAGACTGCTTGATAAAGAGGACTGACAACTTTTGTAAAGTCAACCCATCTGTAAACTCCTCTGCCTGGTTCAACACTTCAAATGCTTTCACATGTTATCTTTGGCCAGTATATGTCACTGTAATGTAATTTGTGTACGATGTGTACGATTGCAATAATCATGTAGGATTTTGACCTAAAAGAAGACTTCAACTGGGAGAGAGGAGTGAAAAACAGTGTGGAGATAATTGTAATACCCATCTGTTGGTAGTAATGGTACATATGGATCACACACTGCTTTGAAAGGTGTTTTGAAAGGTTGCTTCTTGATGTGATGTGAGTGGCTGAAATCCCGATCCTACATAATCTGCTGGTCTAAGGCTTCATGAATAGAGACACATCAGGCCTACTACAACAAAATTATACAATAATGATGCTTACATTTGAACCTGCAGGACTATAGCCACAAATATTGCTAAGCTGATCACAAAAGCACAAGACAGCCTTGAACCACCTCTGCTGATTCACTGTGACTCCTTGGCTTGTCAAACTGAATGATGTCAATTTGTTTGTTCTCGGTATGTCAGCCAACTAAGGTCAGATGGTATATTGAAGAGAGCCATTGAAATGCTGAGGGGAATTTACTGGCTATATTTCTGCCAGTTCCTAGAGTCAAAACAAGCAAAAGCGATATGCAACACAGATGTGCAGTGCACACACAGACACCAGCTCTACACACCAGCTCTACACACCAGCTCTAGCTCATGTGCACTGCACGTCACACATAAACAAGCAGGATTCAGCTGATCTGTACATTGGGATAAATCCACTCCAGACTTGACAAAAGGGTTGAGAGAGAGAACATTTCCAAAGGCTCTTTTGTTGATAATATAAAGGACATAGGCCTGGGCTAGCTAGCTACAGCGGTGCTGTGCCACCTATTGTGACCCCATGCACACGTTGTAGTTTGGTAAACAAACTCACATTGGCCCTACTCTCCCCCACACAAGAATAGAGTAAGAACAACAGCTGCTAAAAATGTGATGGCTCTCAACTTCTAATTTGGATTAATTCAAGAGTTCTCAGGGCGACAGCTCTCGTATTGTCAACCAATGATACTAAATGAGGGTATCGTGCACTCACCGTTTTTTCTCTTACATGACATAAGGGGGCTTACTGTTAACACTCACTTTAAGTAGTCTCCTGCTTTATTTTAGTCATCACTCTGTGCACTCTTTGGAAAGTCTTTAGTTGAATTAAGTGAAAGCAATGCGTTGAAAATATCAAGATATTTGGCAAATGGTCTTATAAGGCATAATGCAATATGTGCAGTCTTTTAGCATCTGTGTCCAATTCCCTCCTGTGATGGGAATCGCATGGGGGCACTGAGTAAAGCAAAGGCAGTTATTTCAAAGCCATAATGCTAAGCTAATACCACATTCCAATATGTCATATACATACACAGGACTGTAATACAGCTGCCTTAGTGATGTATGCAGCAGAGCAGACAGACTACTGCTACTGTAGACATAGGCTTATAATATATACAATCTCTCTGCGCTGTCTGTCAAATTTATCACGAAAGTCAGTGAGTAACCATGCCACTGGCGCAGTCAGAACCAGGCGTGAAATTCTCTAACACCTGGGTCAACATCTGTTTCCACTAGCGAGTTCTCATCCTGAGCCGGGATCACATTTCCTGATCCCGCTCCTTATCTACTGTAACGCCATTTCAGGAGAGACCACCCTTCCTCAGACCAGGTCCTCTTCTGAAAGAGATCACAGGGGGAGATCAACCTCTTCATACCATTGATCTATACCACAGCCCAGTGGGTGCTTAGCCTTCCTTAGAATGAGTGGCTGTTATGAGGGACGAAACCTCAGAGGGAAACAGCTACACTGTATATCCAATGACAAAGGAGGGTCCATGCCTCTAGCACTCCGATCTGCTCAGAGCAGTGAGATCCACCACTAGTGCTGCTGTAGCCCTGCACAGAACTTCCCACAGGGACTCAAGGCCAGCAGTACTGCACTCTCCTCCCCCACCTCCACTGGAGAAGACTGACCTCTCCGTCTCACTTATCAGTATGTGTGTGTCTCTCCCTGACAGCCCTCTGTCTGAACAGGCCTGTTTGGGGGTGGGTGGGGGGGTGGAGGTCACATTGACACCCCTTAGTCCCAGTGTAGCTGCAGGTCATGGGAGTCCAGGAAGTCAGAGGAGAAGACCCCAGACGGGGGAAGGCCTAGTGGGTTGAGTCCCCCCGTCGGCCCGGGCATGGTCAGGTCCAGCCACTCCATGTTGTCCAGGTTGGTGTGGTCCAGGTGGTAGCTGGAGGGGGGTGCACTGACATTGTTGAACCCGGTGGTGTCCGTGTCCATGGGGGAGTGCTCCAGCAGCTGACTGTGCAGCTCTTCCATCAACCTCAGTGTCTGGGGCTCAGTCTCCCCCTTCAGCGTGCATTCCAGGAAGGCCTCCAGCTGGTTGTCTATGGCCAGGGCTGTCAGGCTGGGTGGGGCCGGGAGGTTAAGGGTGGGGGCGGGCGGGCGGGCCACCTGGATCTGGGGCGGGGGGCGGGATAGCACCGTGTTGAAGGGCAGGGTGGTTACGCTGGCGGTCACAGGAAGCAGCTTGTCTGGAAAGGAAGGGTCCTGTCTGATGAATGGGGAGATCTCTGTAGAAGAAAAGAACATGGGAGATGATGGATTCCTGGCCAGAGAGGGACTCAGCTGTCATAATGGAGAGGAGGAGACCCCAACCATAGTCAAGTATTTTTCTCACCTCCACTCTCGATCAACACGTCAAACAGGTCATCCATGTGCTGGCTGGTTGCCGTGGGTACCTGCATAGACAATAAAGACCAGTCAATACCTGCCTCAACGCCTAACAGACCTAGAAGGTCAGTCCAGTGTGTTTTAGTAGGGTGTTATAAAAGCTCTATTACCTGTGCAGCAGTCTGCATTCTGCGCGTCTGTTTAACAGCCTCTTCGTAGCGTGGCGGGTCCTTACTCTTGGGGATGTGGTTTGAGAAGTTGGGCTGGCAGGTAGAGGGGGACTGATGGACAGACAAAACGATGAGATATAATCCCTATAAGCTCTAAACAACCTATGCGGTTCACATATTCAACGCAACTAAATGAATACGTGGATATAATGCAGTATTTAATTAAACAATGCCTTGTTTGTTGGACCATTGGGGACTGCTTGGTTGGACGAGGCCCTGGCAGGGGACCTGCTCCCTGGGAAAGTGTTTAGGAAACACTGGGGGATCTCTGTCTGACCTGGGCCTGCTCTGAACTGGAACCCAGAGCCTGAGGTGGTGGTGGTGCACAGTGGGACTGTCATCTGTAGAGGAATGATGAACAGTGGTTAACACCATGGTACACACTCCTTCTGGGGCAGATAAATACTGGTCAGCTGTAGTAGTACACACCCTCCAATTAGAAGGCACAGAGTGGTTGGACAGGGTACACACTCTCTCTGGGAGGAATAAAAAGTGTTTATGTATTATTATGTGGAAGTACAAAATCTCTAGGGACATAATAAAAGGCATGGGGTATCTGTGCAGTGCAACACAAAGCAGTGTGTTTCTGGATGTGGGAGCACTCTTCAATGAGTGTTGTGCTGCAGTTGCTGTTGCTAATTCTAGCTGGCTGTTGATTTGGCCCCGTGCAGATCTGCAGACCTGGGTTCAAATAGTATTTGACATCTTTCAATTAAGTAGTGTTTGCTTGAGCTTGCATTTGAGTGACAGATGGACGGAGTGTGCACTTTTGGGACTATTCAGTTGGTAAAATTTTTGCCAGGCAGGCCCAGTCAAGCACAGCTTAAGTATTTGAAGGAAAACAAATGCTATTTGAACACAGGTCTGGTCCTATAGAGACTAGAGCAGACAGTGTAGTCTAGTGTGCTGTCTGCCTGGCCGTCAGTCAGCACCTGCTCCAGTAACCGGAGCTTAGACAGGCTCCGGCCCTCCTTTTGATGTGACTAGGAGAGGAATTCATCACCCTGTCCAGGCCTGCTATTACCTTGGCAACACACTAGATAAATCACCCAGAGAAGAGAATATTAAAGAAGTTGGAGAGGGAGACTCTCTGCTTTCAAAACACGGCTAATGCCCTAAAAAATGTGATTAGGCCGGCCCATCACAATAGAATGTAAGCAGCGATTTATAAAGTGTCTCTGGAAATGGTGTTATCCCAGAAAAAGGGCACAAAAACAGGATGTGCAATTTATTCAGCGGAACAACTCATCCACAGACCAGACAGCAATTTATTTAGTTATGGTTTGGTGCAGCACAAAGCCCTTGGAGAGTACTATAACACAATACACAGAGACACTACAATACAGGTGGGTAAAATGGTGTCTGCTGACAGTACCTTGGGGAATATCCCACTCTAAATATGGGATTAGAGTAAATTAAACCATACATTCTCACCTGTGCCATGGGTTGGGTCTGGGTGGTGTGTTGTTGTTGGTGGGGTGCTGAGGCCTCTGTTTTCTGGATGAGGCCTGGAGCTGTAGTACTAACTGTGGTCTGCAGGAATGGCTCTCTGACCTGCAGCTTAATGCTGTTGTTCGGTAGCTGGATGGTGGCAGTGCTGGTGGGCAGGGAGACAGGCAGCAGGATCTGTGTTCCAGGCTGGCCAGACAGCGAGGTCTGAGGCTGGGGCTGTCTGAGGACCTGAGGCACCTGCTGGTGGCTGATGAAGAACTGAGGCAGGGGGGACGTCTGCACCTGGCCTGAGCTGGGCTCCTCCTGTTTCACCACTGCTAGTGGGCTATGCGCAGAGGCAGAGCAGATTGAGGCGGCCCTGCCCTCTTCTTTGACCTGGGCCAGGGCCATGGGGGCTGGAGGGCTGGGCAGACCCCTCTTCTCCACCTCTAGCTGCATCTTCAGCTCCTCCACCAGCTTCTGCTCCTGCTCCAGCTTCCTCATCAGCTCCTCGATCTGACGCTCCTTCTCGTGCAGTCGCTGGTCCTTCTCTGAGGTTCTGGTCTCCATTGGGCTGTCCTCCAGGCGGCCTTGGTGGGGAGACGACCCAGAAGGAGTGGGCCGAGCTGGGGAAAGAGCTCCTGGCATCCCAGCCTCCTCCATGCCCAGGCTGGAGACCTCCGAGGGTGCGGGGGACACAGGAGGTGTGGAGCTCATGCTCTCAGGTTGTGGGGCCCCTGTGTAGCCTGTCAGCTCCATGGCAGTGGCAGCCTGGCTGCTGGGGATCTCCTGATAAGGCTTTAGTCTCTCTATCAGGTCAGTCTTGGTGCCAGACACCGGAAGACCTCGCAGTTTCAGCTCCATCTTCAGCTCAGCTACCTACGGGCCAGGTATAATGAACAGTCATGAGTCATCATAACAAAAAACAAGCCCCCTCAATAAATCTCCATACAACATGTCACTGCCTAGGGGCTCCGCTTTCCCCTTTAATAAACTCAGCAAAAACAGAAACGTCCCTTTTTCTGGAACCTGTCTTTCAAAGATAATAAGATAATTTGTAAAAATCCAAATAACTTCACAGATCTTCACTGTAAAGGGTTTAAATACTGTTTCCCATGCTTGTTCAATGAATCATAAACAGTTAATGAACATGTACCTGTGGAACAGTCGTTAAGACACTGTTCTTACAGACGGTAGGCAATTAAAGTCACAGTTATGAAAACTTAGGACACTAAAGAGGCCTTTCTACGGACTCTGAAAAACACCAAAAGAAAGATGCCCAGGGTCCCTGCTTATCTGTGTGAACGTGCCTTAGGCATGCAGTAAGGAGGCATGAGGACTGCAGATGCGGCCAGGGCAATAAATGACCATGTCCGTACTGTGAGACACCTAAGACAGCGCTACAGGGAGACAGGACGGACTGCTGACGGTCCTCGCATTGGTAGACCACGTGTAACACCTGCACAGGATCGGTACATCCGAACATCACACCTGCGGGACACGTACAGGATGGCAACAACAACTGCCCGAGTTACACCAGGAATTCACAATCCCTCCATCAGTGCTCAGACTGTCCGCAATAGGTTGAGAGAGGCTGGACTGAGGGCTTGTAGGCCTGTTGTAAGGCAGGTCCTCACCAGACACCACCGGCAACAACGTTGTTTTGGCTCACCAGGGGTGATGGTCGGATTCGTGTTTATCGTCGAAGGAATTAGCGTTACACCGAGGCCTGTACTCTGGAGCGGGATCGATATGGAGATGGAGGGTCTGTCATGGTCAAGGGCGGTGTGTCACAGCATCATCGGACTGAGCTTGTTGTCATTGCAGGCAATCTCAAAGCTGTGCGTTACAGGGAAGACATCCTCCTCCCTCATGTGGTGCTCTTCCTGCATTCTCATTCTGACATGACCCTCCAGCATGACAGTGCCACCAGCCATACTGCTCGTTCTGTGCATGATTTCCTGCAAGACAGGAAATCATGCCATGGCCAGCGAAGAGCCTGGATCTCAATCCCATTGAGCACCTCTGGATCAGAGGGTGAAGACTAGGGCCATTCCCCCCCAAAATGTCTGGGAACTTGCAGGTGCCTTGGTGGAAGAGTGGGGTAACATCTGACAGCAAGAACTGGCAAATCCGGTGCAGTCCATGAGGAGGAGATGCACTGCAGTATTTTTTTTGTTTGTTTTTTGTTGTTGTTGAATTTTACCCCTTTTTCTCCCCAATTTCGTGGTATCCAATTGTTTTAGTATCATGCAATTGTGCTACTATCTTGTCTCATCGCTACAACTCCCGTATGGGCTCGGGAGAGACGAAGGTTGAAAGTCGTGCATCCTCCGATACACAACCCAACCAAGCCGCACTGCTTCGTAACACAGCGCGCATCCAACCCGGAAGCCAGCCGCACCAATGTGTCGGAGGAAACACTTTGCACCTGGCAACCTTGGTTAGCGCGCACTGCTCCCGGCCCGCCACAGCAGTCACTGGTGCGTGATGAGACAAGGACATCCCTACCGGCCAAGCCCTCTCTAACCCGGACAACGCTAGGCCAAATGTGCGTCGCTCCACAGACCTCCCGGTCGCGGCCGGTTACGAAAGAGCCTGGGCGCGAACCCAGAGTCTCTGATGGCACAGCTGGCGCTGCAGCACTGCAGTACTTTATGCAGCTGGTGGCCACACCAGATACTGACTGTTACTTTTGATTTTGACCCCCCGTTGTTCAGGGACACATTATTCAATTTCTGTTCGTCACATGTCTGTGGAACTTGTTCAGTTTATGTCTCAGTTGTTGAATCTTGTTATGTTCGTACAAATATTTACACATGTTAAGTTTGCTGAAAATAAACGCAGTTGACGTTTATTTTTTTGCTGTTTATATCGGAGCAGGAGTGAGCTTCACCTTCATTTCGTCCAGGTTGGCAGGTAGGACACCAGGCTTGCGGTTTGTCAGAGTCTGGTTAGACCGTGCTGGGGCAGCGCTGGGTAGAGAGACCATGATGGGACTTGACAGACTGCTGCCACTCAGAGACATGTTGGAGCAGCTGTTCTGACCCTCCGTCGACCTGTAGGAACACAGACAACGGGAGGAGGGTTTAGTGTTCGGATGGGAGAAAGAGTTTCCTGTATGTCCCATCATTCACAATCAACAGTCTCCGTCCGGGACAATGCACACAGGAATACTATATCTAAGCCAAACAGAAGCTGTGCAGGAAACGGATGTGACAGATTACATCGCTATTATCCAGGTGTGGACTTATTCTGTTAGGGAGGATTGTTTGCTTGAATCACATTGTTCAAAGGAAACAATGTTTGCCTTCCAGGTGTAGCGATGATGTACTAACCGCCCTGAACTGAAAGCTGTCAGTCAATTAAACTGCAAATAGAATGTGAGGGATTGGCCTACGGTATTCAAGCTGCGGTAACACATTACATTCCAATGTCCTTTTTACAGTGGGCCATACTTGAGTGGGGCAGGCAGGATGGTCTGGTAGTTATAGTGCTGCTGCTGCTGGCTCAGTATCTGCAGCTGGAGGAACTGCTGCTGCTGATGCAGGAGCCTGGCGTAGGCTGAGTCCATGGGGGCCTCGTTGGCCTCCTGTTTCTGGTCCGGGGGGATGTACTGGTGGTACTTTAGCTTCTTCACCCGCGGCTTGGGATCCTTATTCTTCTTACTGCGGCTCTTGTCATTGGGTGTCTTTGGCTGGCTTTGCTGCACAGGGGAAAAGAGGAACGGTTACAACCTACTGGATACTACCCGGGAGGAGCAGTGAAACGTTTTCACTGAAAACTTCAAAGGTTCATCTCACTGAGTGGAAAGTGGACATGTTTAGTGTTCTGACTGTTGTGGATAACGTCTAAACATCTTGCCAGTATTGTGAGGCTTGTCCACTAAATTGTGCCCATTTCATACTGTAGTATCAAATGAATATGTGCGACATTGTGATAACGCCCAGTGAGAAAGACAGGATGGGGAAATGGAATGTGGAAAGGGATGTGGGGTGACCCTTATTGTTCAGTAACTAAATTACAGGATACACATTAAATGGCTTGGCATTTGAGAGGTAGATGCAAGCCATAAAAATATGCATGCAAGCCATAAACACCAATTCAAGTTGGTTTATGCAAACACACAGCCTCGAATGTGTTCCTCCCTGTTCTTCAACACGGGAGGGGCAGAGCTCAGAAAATATTCATTTGCTTTGTGTGTAAAGGATTGTGACAAATGCCCAAGTTATTACTTCACTCCCTTCTCTTGCTTCCATCCTTTATGCCCTGAAGGCTAAGAGAAAGCCTGTCACTTAACCTTAATTGAAGACTGAGAGCGGCTGGCAGTTTAAGTCCAAGGATTTGTGAAAAACTTCTCCAGGCCTTGTTGTGCTTTGAACCACATTTTGAATTGGCCGAACCATCAGTTTCGACTGGTCTCTGCCTGCACTGACGGGTTCTTTCACTGTGACCGAACACAGCCCCAGTGTTTGTCCTCCTCTGACTTCTTATCTCTGATTACAGTTCCAAAGGAAGCAGCATGAAAACCACAGCAGATCAGAGAGAGAGAGAGTCAAATATCAGAGGTGACTTTCATGTTTACAGGGTATATTTAGTGTTTGTAGGAAAAGCTTGCTCAGCTAACTGGGATCAAAAAGGAACCAAAACATCGTCATTGATGAAATAAATAGCTTTCTGTACCAAGAGACAGAAAAGTTTGGTTATAGCTAGTAATGTGCTCCGCTAAACGCTATAAACAAATGTATATTTAATATTTGCATTGAATGTACAGCTTTGCACATTGCCATGAAATACCATGCCTTTGCCACAAGGTTCAAGTACTCTCCATCATGTGATATGATGTCACTTTCTTTCAAATTTGTGGCTCACCTTTACTAACATGGGCCCCGGCTTTGGAGTGGCAACAATGGTGATTGGCTGAGGCGTGGTCACCAGGCGATTGTTCTGATGCTCATTGGTGGAGACATGAGAGAAGTTGAAGAAGTCTGTTGTGGACTGGGAGGTAGGTGGGCAGTGCTGAGATAAAGAGACAGATAGAAACCACATGGCCCGTTCAGTAAGAAGGGGAACAGAGGCCTGTAAATCCCCCTCCCACACTAAGCCACAAGGGCAGAGCAACTGGAAAAAGACTAACAAAAGATGGATGTCGTCTAACAGAAAACAGGAGGCAAAGAATATTTTCTAGCAAGCAGAATTTGATATACAACAGGCAGGTGCAATGGGAGACTATTATTTAGGCCCAAAATGTAGAAACATAAAATATTTACGCTGTTAGTCATACCATAACAACACAATGTAAGATGGGTATTTATAGGTGGTGAGGTACTGCGATGGGACCTACCTTCATGGTGATGGAGCTGGTCGGTGGGGAGGTGGAGAGGGCAACAGGGGCTTCTGTCACCCTGGGGGTTCTGGGGGAGGGTGAGGGGGCAGAGGAGCTCTGGGACTCTTGGCTGGCTGGCTGCTCTGGGGACAGGGCGTCGCTGCTGTCCTCGTCAAAGTTGTACACATCAGGTGTTTTCGTCTTGGGGAAGTCATTCTCCACCTCACCGTCTGGGGGATCTGCAACGTAACACGTGCAAAAGCACAGCTTATTAATTACAAGTAGACCAATGGAGAGAGGTTTGTACTAAGTTGTTTCTCATGGTAGTCACTGGAAATGCCTCATTGCTGTGTTAGTCGTAATAGGCACTTTCAGAAATCTACACCATACAAATATGCAGGGAGTGGGAGTTGAATGAGTTACTTCGCCCTTAGCCTGGAAATAATAATGTATAAAGTCAAGAGTGTTCTCTACCGGTGACGCCGTCCTTAACGAGGCTGGGTTCCACAGGCAGAATGTTCTTGACCACCAGCTCCATGGGGCCGGGTCGCTGGGCCAGCTTCTCATTGAGGTCATCAGCCAGCCTGGCTCTCTTCAGCATCATCTGAGTGGCCTGCAGAGAGGGCTCCGCATGGGTCTCTGTGGGACAGACAGCAAGTCATCAGTAACTGCTAGTCTACCTAGAACTCACAACAGTACTGTTCTACTACTGTGTGTCTCACAGTGGAGACTGTTTAAGGTGGTATGTCCTCATACGTCAAAGACAATCAATCAGACAACTGATTGTAACATCTCAAGAATATTTAATATCCTATGGATTGTATCCAATAGGGAGGGATTCAATTTCACAGGATTCTCCTCTTCCGTCATCATCTCTCTTCTGAGAGCTAACTTGGTCAACTAAATGCACATGTACTTTCTGGTGGTAGCTGAGTATGCTCCGTATCATCTGTCTTCTCTATAGCCTATCATAAAGCATACAGTACATGGCAGTGAGGTTACCTTGCAGGATGTGCATGCGGACCAGCTCTGAACGTTCAGGTCTACTGCGGATTTTGTGCTTCAAGAAGTTCTCAGTCTGTAAGAAAACAACATAAAACTACATTTAATCGAGATGATATGGAATGGCATGGGTATGTGATAGTGTGTTTTCATCTCAATGAAGTACAATGAACAGTGAGGTCTTACCCTGGACCTCTGCAGGCTGCGGATCTGTTCGTGGAAGGCAGCAGGGCATTTCAGTGCTATGGGAGGGAAGATCAACATCATATACAGTGAGCTCCAAAAATATTTTTCTTTTATTTAACTAGGCAAGTCAGTTAAGAACAAATTCTTATCTACAATGACGGCCTAGGAACAGTGTATTAACGACAGATTAATACTAACCATTACTATGCTAACCATTACAATAACAGGGGAGGTTATTTTTTTTTGGGGGGGGGGGGTTATGATATGCCTCTAATTTTTTCACTCATCATTATTTATGATTTATTCAGGACACTTTGTAATCATGGTAACATCCACATTAATGTAGAAGTGTTTAGAAACATATATTCTTATTTACAATAAAAGTGACTGCAAAATGGCACAATACATTATTTACCATTCATTTCTATTGGGCACAAAATAATCTGAACCACAACCAACACAAACAGCAAATGCATCCAAAAAGTTTGTAGAGTCACAAGCTTGATGTAGTCATTGCGTGCTAGGAATATGGGAGCAAATACTAAACTTTTGACTACTTTAATATACATATAAGAGAATTTGTTCCAATACTTTTGGTCCCTTAAAATGGGGGACTATGTACAAAAAGTGCTGTCATTTCTAAACGGTTCACCAGATATGGATGAAAAAAACTCAAATGAAAGTTTACAGTCTGCACTTCAATAGTCATTGTATCATTTCAAATCCAAAGTCAAAACATTTGTCACTGTCCCAATACTTTTGGAGCTCACTGTAACTACCTACATCTTCTGAGGGGTAAAAGGTCAACTCAAATGTCATTTTTGAGACATTAAGTAGTTATACTTGATGACAAGCTGACGACAACAAGGGAGAGACTATAATGTTTGTTATTTCTTTGGAAGAGAGGATGACTTTGCTTCTACACAATAGCTGACGGGAGTAGGACAGGATGTCTCTGAATGTTCCACTCATCCAACTAGTGAGACAGTCAGGCCGAGACTTTGATCTCATCAGACACACTTATCCTGCTGTTGGCATGGCACGGCTACACCCATTAGTCACCTCTAACTAACACAAGCACTGTTTGCTCTCTACAATACACACACACCGAGGTCTGAACACACACTGACCAGTGGTTCTTCTTAGTCAGAGGGAGTGTGTCAAACTCAGAGGAGCAGAGCTAAGCATTCCTGAGCGTCACCCAAGTCCTGGCCTACATACCTATAGTAAGTCCACTGTGTGGGAGAACCAGAGCGATTCACCCAGTGTCGCTGGCTGGGAGGTTCCTGTGCTGCCTGTTCTAGGGCCACAGTGGGGGTTACTGACCTCCAACGCAGGCCCAGTCACTGACTCATACAGCTCTGACTGTGGAGCCTAATAAGAGGAGCTTAGAGTCCACATGGAGGAGGCCTATTATAGGGCTGGACAAGACAAGACAGAGCACACTCCCAGCACTGAGAGGTCTCTGGTCTGGGGCTCCTGCAGCTCTAGCCACAAATAACTTAGCTACATCACTGTTCCCCCTCTCTCTGTGTCTGTCTGCTGTCTGACGTCTTATCAGTCTGTCTGCTCTAGTCTGCAACCCACTGGCTCCCAGAGAGACTAATCCAGTAAGGGCAGCAAAAGGAAGGATTCGGCTCCACTTTGCTGACTTTGAGAGCCGGGTGTGGAAGTTTTCAGTATGCCTTTTGGTTTCTGGTATGCCACTGGCCACCGATGTATGCCTCACTGTGGATTAAGACCTTGGACCATTCAGAGTATTTATTTATTCTACAAACATCATGACGAGGTTGTGGTGGAGGGTGGTTCGAGACATCAGTAGTGGCAGAATTCCACTCCTGTATGGTTGTCATAATAGTAGCAAATCAGACAGCACGTAGTTCAATCTATGGTATTAATTTAGGTAATAATTGTATGACATTTATTTTCTGAGAGCTTTCTGGAACCAAGACCCACTTTAATGACTGTGGTGTGGGTGCAGTTATAATTTTCCTACATGCCAGACCAATAACCTTAACTCTGGTAGAGGTGAGTTACAGTATATTAAATCCTTGGTGGTTTGAGAGTGGCGGTGCCCAATGCTCAGTGGTTATACTCACGTGGCATGATGCCCTGCTCCACTAGCTGCTCACGGGTGCGTCTCTGCTGCAGGCGGCGCTGGAGGACTGTGGGAGAGAAGCAGAGATAAGTTAGAGTTCAACCTATGCCTAACTAGCCTAGTCCCAGATCTGTTTGTGCCGCCACGCCAATGACCATAGGAGTTAGCAAGACAGCATAAACATATCTGGGACCCACCATTTACATCCTAGAGCTGGGACGATGAACTGAAAATGATCGATACCAGTCACTGGTGCACATTCATGTTATAAAATTCTGGCAATTTATTGCAATATGGATTTTGTCCACCCAGTTCTACTACACACCTAACCCACAGATTAAGGCAATAGGTTACTTAAAACAGAAACGATAGGAGGGAGGTTGGTCGGGGAGGGTAGGTGGGCATATAACGTGAAGGTCTAGCAACCCAAACGTTGCATATTCGACTCACATAATGGACAATTTTTACATTTGAGCTAATTAGCAACTTTACAAGTTTACATACACCTTAGCCAAATACATTTAAACTTAGCCAAATACATAAAAAAATCCCCTGTTTTAGGTCAGTTAGGATCACCACTTTCGAGAATGTTAAATGTCAGAATAATAGTAGAGAGAATGATTTATTTCAGATTTGATTTATTTCATCACATTCCCAGTGGGTCAGAAGTTTACAGACACTCAATTAGTATTTAGTAGCATTGCCTTTAAATTGTTTAACTTGGGTCAAACGTTTCGGGTAGCCTTCCACAAGCTTCCCACAATAAGTTGGGTGAATTTTGGCCCATTCCTCCTGACAAAGCTGCTGTAACTGAGTCAGGTATGTAGGCCTCCTTGCCCTTGCACACTCTTTTTCAGTTCTGCACACAAATTTTCTATAGGATTGAGGTCAGGGCTTTGTGATGGCCACTCCAATATCTTGACTTTGTTGTCCTTAAGCCATTTTGCCACAACTTTGGAAGTATGCTTGGGGTCATTGTCCATTTGGAAGACCCATTTGCGACCAAGCTTTAACTTCCTGACTGATGTCTTGAGATGTTGCTTCAATATATCCACATAATTTTCCTCCCTCATGATGCCATCTATTTTGTGAAGTGCACCAGTTCCTCATGCAGCAAAGCTCCCCCACAACATGATGCTGCCACCCCCGTGCTTCATGGTTGGGATGGTGTTCTTCAGCTTGCAAGCCTCCCCATTTTTCCTCCAAACATAACAATGGTCATTATGGCAAATCAGTTCTATTTTTGTTTCACAAGACCAGAGGACATTTCTCCAAAAAGTACGATCTTTGTCCCCATGTGAGTTGCAAACCGTAGTCTGGCTTTTTTGGAGCAGTGGCTTCTTCCTTGCTGAGCGGCCTTTCAGGTTATGTCAATATAGGACTAGTTTTACTGTGGATATAGATACTTTTGTACCTGTTTCTTCCAGCATCTTCACAAGGTCCTTTGCTTTTGTTCTGGGATTGATTCGCATTTTTCTCACCAAAGTACTGTCATCTCTAGGAGACAGAACGCGTCTCCTCCCTGAGTTGTATGGCGGCTGCGTGGTCCCATGGTGTTTATACTTGCGTACTATTTTTTGTACAGATTAATGTGGTACCTTCAGGCGTTTGGAAATTGCTCCCAAGGATGTACCAGATCTGTGGAGGTCTACAATTTTTTTCGGAGGTCTTGGCTGATTTATTTTGATTTTCCCATGATGTCAAGCAAAGAGGCACTGAGTTTGAAGGTAGGCCTTGAAATACATCCACAGGTACACCTCCAATTGACTCAAAGAAATGTAAATTAGCCTATCAGAAGCTTCTAAAGCCATGACATAATTTTCTGGAATTTTCTAAGCTGTTTAAAGTCACAGTCAACTTAGTGTATGTTGACCCACTGGAATTGTGATACAGTGAAGTATAAGTGAAATAATCTGTCTGTAAACAAATGTTGGAAAAGTAGATGTCGTAACCGACTTGCCAAAACTATAGTTTGTTAACCAGAAATGTGTGGAGTGGCTGAAAAACAAGTTTTAATGACTCCAACCTAAGTGTATGTAAACTTCCGACTTCAACTGTACTTACTACTTTTGAACTACTTAGCTAGCATGTTAGCTAACCCTAACCTTAACCCCTAACCCTAACTCCGAACCTTAACCACTAGCCTAGCTAACGTTAGCCACCTAGATAACTTTAGCCACAACAATTTGGAATTCCTTATAAACAACATTGTGTACTGGACACAATTTGTTATGAAGAAGAAAATTGAGTAATGGACCCGAAAAAATTGACCAGTCACCAATTTGTGTTGACACATCACAGCCCAGCCAGAACAAAACAGGAAGTCCTGTTCCTCCACCTAAGACATCCTATAAAGACAGCCTACAGACTTTCTGCATGGTTAACCTACCAGACAACTAGCAATTGCACTCTTCTTGGCACTGTGAGTTTACATTTGAGCAATTACATGGGCTTTAAATATTAATATACAAGCTCTCTTCAAATAAAGTGAAGACAAGGACATACTGAGGACAGACTGGGATGCAAATGCAGAGGTAACTTTACATAGATGTTCAACTTGAAATACAAACATAGATAGACACGGGCATGGGATGAGTCTTTCTCAAGTACCACTGTAGAAAGAACAAACCCTGAAGACTAATTACAGGGCAATGTTCATTTGTCCGAGTCACCTCCGAGTTGGACATGATGTCATCCCAGGACTGAGTGAACTCGGTCTCTTTTGTAAGTGCCGCCCCATAAAAAGTGAGATGTGTAGTCTTGTTTTGGAGCGGTAAGCACTGATCCATGAAGTCCTTGGAACATAAAAAGACAAGAAGGCCTCTTATGCAGGAGGCTCCAAATCCTTGGACGGCACCCAATGTTATTTTTCTATCATAATAAACTGCAGTGTGGGCCCAGTTTAAACATGTTATAAACAGGCGAGCGTGGACGTGTTATTTCAGTGGAATAACAGTGATCCTCAGCAAAAATATTTGAAGAGGAAGGTGACGGTTGATGGTGACGAACGACGCGGCGCTGTGAAGAATGTTGGGGCCCTTATCGTCACCAAGGCACTCTGTTCATAGAGAGGTCGGACAACTGCTGGAGTAGACTGCTCATTGGCTATAGCCAGATGGTCAATGCACAGTCAAACACACACATAGACACTAAACACTACATACTACATACACACCCAGGCCTGCTCCGCTCTAGTCCCCTGGGACAGTCACTGCGTCTGACCAGGCCAACGTGACTCACTCCAGCTAAAATAAACTGGGCAGCTGTGAGAAGAAGGCCTGGGAACCATGGAGTCTGGAGGTGGCATGGGGGTGGGGGCCGGGACTGGACTGGAACCCAAAGCATTGTGGGGGGGACCCGCTCCCACTGGTGGACAGATGAGCACAGAGAGTCCCAGGGAGCCAAGGCAGGGGAGCAACTGAGTCCATTCTCAGAGCCCCCCAAAACTTTTACAAGCCCCTCTGCGCCTCCATGGCTCAGAACACTGTGTTCCTGCTCCCTATCCATGGTTCCCATTACACGTTCACACCAGGGTCAGGTTAGCAGTTTTTTCATGAATCTTGTTCTGGAGGAAGTTCTGCAGCGGTCACTAGCTGGAACAGCCACAAAGACATAAAATTAGATTTTGACCCTATCTTTAACCACACTGGTAACCCTAATGCCTAACCCTAACTTTAAATTAAGACCAAAAAGCTCATGTTTGTTTTCATTCATTTTTACAAAATTGTGACTTTACAGATCGCCTATCTAAGGGGAAATCGCTCAGTGCTGCCTCCAGGACAAGACTTATGACCATACACGTCAACCTGCACACCAGGGGGGCACCGACACAGAAAGATCATTTTGGAAGATAGGAGAGAATTACCATTGGTTGGTTTCAAAATTCATATTATCCACTTTGACTCGACTGGAAAAGAATGCTAAAGGATAATTGTCGATTTATGAGAACAATACTGCATTTCAAGTTGTTATTCTTGACATCAACGTGGAAAGTACAGCCCATGCCTGAAGTGCTCCTTACATTTTGTTTGGCCGATGTCAATAGTGCTGTTCTCAGTGAACCCTGGCTAACCTCTGTGTGATGCAAGTCGGCTGTACTCCCCTGCTCTCCAGCACAACATAAACAGAGGTACTTCACAAACCTCAGAGTGTACATAGGCTTTACTAATATCCCTGTCTCCTGATTCTATCTCTAATCCCCTGCCTATGTTCGTCTCAACAAAACTCATCTCTGGACAAAGTCTACCATTAGATCTCTTGTTCTGACTTTTTCCTAGAAACACTCTGCGTAAATATAAAAGAGAATCTGTTTTGTTACGGCTACACTGTTATAGAAACAGTCTGACACTGACATAAGCTATGTTGACATTATTGCTGGAAATATACAGTATTCTCCTTGCAGCTCAGCTGTGCTCCATGCCCTTGCAAATGCTCATTCACTCGATGAGTCAGTTTGTTGTTTGATGTATGCTCGAAGATAGATAAGGAATAAAACATTGCCAATAAATTCAAACCAGATCCATCCAACTCATCCAAGTATGATTCTACACCCATGACCCGAGGGGACACAATAGCTTTTAAATATGACCTACATTGAAGCCAGGTAATAGAGTCATATCACCTTTTCTTTACACACCAAGTTGTTCTTTGAAACACCTAATACTATCAGGAGTTGCCCTGCAACAGTATGCAGATCACAAACAGAATGTGGAGCAACAGCATTTCCAGGTTTAGCATTTCACTGGGGACTATTCCTCCCAAGCCAACATACTGTGCAGCAGAATGCTATCGTTCAGGAAAAGGTACAAACTAAGTGGTGACATCATGCTTAGCTGATAGCCTGATGGTAACACTGAGCTCTGCAGTTATTTGTCATCATAAGAAGTGAACACCGAGTCCTGGGTTTAAGGATCCTAATAATATGATACGCTATATAAACCCACCTCCCTAGTCCCCTCCCTCATTCTGGCCTCATCTCCTCCCTCATTTTGACTTTGCTTGTTTCTAATAGAAAACAACAACTCTTTACACTATTGTGATGCTGTTAATCCAGTCTCAAACGGATACTGGACATCATTTAATAGCTATTCGTTCTGTAATGCCCTATCATTTCCTGGTGGGGCTCTCTGTCTCTGTCCTAGCCCAGCATCAAGGTGTTATCATCAATTAATCATTACAGATTACTCTGACATCACGCCGTTGGTCAAGTTGGTCAAGGCCTATAAGTAGCTGTATATTTCATTCAAGGTAATCACGTTGACTGAAAAGCAGAGCTAAACCCATAAAGCCATACACATTTCACTGTAACTCCATTATTTTACTGAGAACTTAAACAACTATCTGCCTTCTAGTGAGAATATACTGTAGTTAAAAAGTCCTAAACACACAACATTTTTGGAGACAACCGTAGAGGAAACCAAAATGGATTCTGATTTATGTTGATACTAGGCTTCATGCCAACAACGTAGTGATGCTACCTAGCAGAGAGAGCAAGAAAGAGTGAAAAGGTAAGCGATAGAAAGAGAGAGTGAAAGAATGAGGAGGGAGAAAAGGAAAGACAGAGAGAGACGGGCACCTGATTTAAATTTACCCCTGCAGACGGCGGGGCTCTCCACGTCGAGGCACGCCATAGAGGAGGAGAGAGCCGGGTCGCTTAGCGGCCGGGTCTGGAGTCCCATGGAGTGATCAGGGCAGTGAGGAACGAGGACCAGCATGAGGGTTTGGTAATGAGGGAAAACACCCAGCTAGGAGCGTATGGTAAGAGAACTGTTTCTCACAGTCTGGTACGTACAGTCCCTCCCTCTCTCTCTCCAGTCTCTCCAATCTCGCTCTGCCTGTCTTTGTGTTGGTCTCAGCGGGAGCGAGTGTGCGCTCACTCATGCTCTGGCTGGGCTCAGCGTCAGGAGGAGGAGGGAACACAGACAGACGAGCCACTGTTAACCCCTGCTGGGTCACTCTGCTCAGCTCTCAGTGCTCTGCTCTTTCAACACTAGCCTCATTAGAACTAAATACAATGAGTCAAGCAACTTTAATTACCAAAACAACACAGAGAACAATACAAACTTTTGACTAAACCAACTGCTGTCCTAAAAGTCTATAAAGGTAAGTCATACTTTCAACCATATCATGAAATAGGCTAACTACATGCATGTATTGAAATGTCATTTTAACTTATTGTGTCTTTCTTGGCCCAAAAACATAGAGTATTTGTGACTTTTGAGTGCGAGGATGAAAAGCTCCATGAGAAAACGAGCTGGGAATTTATTTTCATACCATGTTGTGTCACTGGATAAGAATGACAAAAACAAACATGCTGAGGCCCCTGGGACATTGATGTTTATCTTTGTCACTTTTCCCAGTTGTAAAGTGTGTATTTCTGACATTTAGCACATTCTTGTTATTGCTATCATTTTCATTTCATTATTTCGACTACAACACGACACTCAAAGCACAAACATGACATTAATACAATCTTATGTATTGTTTTCATTTGTGTAGACCCAACCGTGGCTGTTGCTGACTAATATTGACATAAGTATCAATATTGTCTTTCGGATTTCAAACAAAATAGATTAAATGTAAACATTAGAAATGGGAGGTGGTTGCATTCAACCCTGTCTCCTTCACAATGTTGTCTAGGAGAACATATATCAATCTGGTCTCTGTGTCCGAGAACCAATAACAGCAAAGATAAATATCACCCACCCAGAGGAGACTTCTAAAGGGACAACAGGGAAGAGAGAACACCGAAGAGTGATACTAGATGAATAGATGGTCATTTCCAGCCGGGTTAGCATTCACATACAGGAAGTATGAGTCATACGCTTGAAGTCCAGATCTGTGTCCCTCCCTACTCCCTAACACTGCAGGTTAAAGGGCAGAGGGCAGCCAACATGAACTGGCATGCTGCTTCTATTTCCATTCCAATCCATTTCGCCCTGCTATATTTCACCCATGTCAATGTTCAAGGACAACTTGGGAACAGTCATGAACGTGTTAACCTTACAATACTATAAAATGAAACAACTGCAAGCTGAATGTCTAGATAAACAGCGGTAGTCATATTATGACACTAACAAAGATACAGACCCGAAAGGAAAATGACTGGCCGGCATCATGTGTTCAAATGGATTAGGAATGCTGCTTAAATGAAAGCAAGCTCCTCTATAGAGCCGGTCCTGATCCTGATTCTAGCCCCTGTTGTGCATGTGAATCCACTACAGGGGGTCTCCCTCTTAGGAAGAAAGACAGGATGCAGACTGTGCTCTAGACGCCCCAGATGCTCCCTGTGACGTGCCTGACTGTGTCAGCTCCTGCTGGGGCCCAGGAAGGGAGAAAGAGCCATGGTGGGGAGGGATTCATGGAGCTCAGACCTGGCCTGCAATGGGATCAATGTGTCTGCATGGGATCAATGTGTCTGCAGCCCAGAGCAAGAAGAAAGTGGCAATCAATACAGAGAGTGGCACAAGATGGAGTACCAAGCAGAGACACTGGCCTATGAGAGCTCCCCACTAAAGGGGTGTGTTGATGTTGCAATGTCAAGGGCCTCCACAAGTGCATACTGTATGGAGTAAACACTTCAATAATGGATGGCGTATGATGTCCGATGTGCATCGCTATCAATACAAAAATGTTGGGTCCCGTGTATCACGTGAGCTGCATTGGAAATTATTAATCAGACATTAACCAGAAGAGAAAACAAACAGCGAACTTCCTGTATTATTCTGGTGATAAAAGACATCATAGTCTGAGTCGAGTCCAAGTTTTCTGAGGGAGGGGCTTGTGAGGGGAGGGTAGTAAGGGTCAGTACACGAGAGATTAAACTTGGCCAGACGCATGTATTTTGAAACGGAACTAAATTTAAAAAATCTCCACTACATCATCACATCATCAACAAGGCATAGAGTGCAACACATTTGAGTTTTCCCAGTGTCTGTCTCTTGGGCAATAAGGTTGGGGTGAACAGTGGTCTCTAGGGACTGGGAAAATGTCAGGCTACCACTCGGGGTGGGTGAGTGTCAGCCTCCCCACCAGACACTGCCTCAGTGCTACCCCTCACTATGGTTCACATGCCAGAGGAATATTTCCAGATTGGGGTTCTGGCTTTGGTCTGAGAACCAGTGGGTTAGGAGAGTGAGATAACAGAGGAGATCTCAAGATACTGAAGGTTCACAATTTCAAGGAAAATGCACTGGGAAATATTAGTAAGGAATTCATCATCAGTGAAAAGTTAAATTAGAGGCTCAACCCGTTCATTGACTTTGTTGAAGTCTGTTCATCAGAATCTGCATCTAATTTATAATATCATTAACTCATTAATAATTCCCGCTTTTCTGAGAGCAACCAACAAACAAAACACTTAGTGGCCCAAGGAGAGGACTGACTTTGGGACTTGATGTCAGGAACCGTTCAAGCTGTGATTATGTGTTGGCTTCCAGATGCAATTCCAGTATAATTCCCCACTTCTCTCCACAAACAAATCTCTCTGGACTGGAGAGGAGTTTGTTTTCTCACTGTCAGGGCAGGCTTGCTCTCTGATGGATGATATAGAAACCAGAGTCTCTGGGTTAATTTCAATCTTATTTCCTTGATTTGTCAGCGCCTCGGATCTGCTTCAATGCATTTTGAGAAGGAGGCAAGGAGAGAGGATGCAAGAAATCAAATACAATTGATTCACCCTCTGTGTTTTCACCACTCATCCTCCTGATACTAGGTATGCAATTACAAATTGGAAATGAATATGCAAAGTGGAAATTACAAACTTTAGAAGCCTTTTTAAACCTCTAATACATTATTCAACTGGCAGCCAAGTTTGCATGTCCTGCTGTGCTGCTCAACAAGACCTTAACTAGCTGAATCAGATATGCTAAATTAGGGTTGGACTGAAAATCTACAGGACAGTAGATCTCCAGGATGAGGGTTGGGCAGCCCTGCCCTAGGTGATTGACCTATGTGACTGAATGGTCTACTACTCACCGTTCTTACGCTCTTTGAGAGGTGGCAGGCTTGGACTGGGCTCCATAGTCAGATCTTCCAGCTCGTGGGTCACTGCCTCGCTCCGGAGACTGGGCACCAGCAGCGCCAGCTGCAGGCTGAAGGCCCCCTCCACTCCCAGACTCCCCTGGGGCTCCATGCTGCTGCCTCAGCACTCCTCAGGAGGAGGAGCTAGGCCGGGTCTCCTGGAAACCAGCAGGGCAGATAGAGCTGCTGTTGTCAGTTGTTGCTGGGGAGATGGGAACATTGTGTCATTTTACAGCAGGAGTTATTCATCACATGACAAACTTGGCTGCCAATTGAATAATTTCATTTACTTATAACGGTTTTACTTCTAACAGTTGATTGCATGGAGATCACTATGGAACTGAAGCAGAAGGGAGCTTGACAATGGGGTTAAAGATTCATGTGCCCTGTTAACATTTCATCTGATGCTGATCAATAAGAATCACGCTAAAAGCCAAATGACTTATTTTAACAGATGAATGTACAAAATGTAAAAGGTCTTAGCATATTGTACGTTTCTAATTAGTAATACATTTCCCAAGTTTTGTATAGAATTGGATTCCAAAGTTTCCTGTTGGTCTTATTACCATCACTTCATCAACCCATATTCTTAGGTCCTAACTGACCTAAAACAGGGAATTTTTACTAGGATTAAATGTCAGGAATTGTGAAAAACTGAGTTTAAATGTATTTGGCTAAGGTGTATGTACATTTTCCAAGCTGTTTAAAGGCACAGTCAACTTAGTGTACGTAAACTTCTGACCCACTGGAATTGCGATACAGTGAATTATAAGTGAAATAATCTGTCTGTAAACAGTTGTTGGAAAAATGACTTGTGTCATGCACAAAGTAGATGTCCTAACTGACTTGCCAAAACTATAGTTTGTTAACAAGAAATTTGTGGAGTGGTTGAAAAATTAGTTTTAATGACTCCGACCTAAGTGTAAGTAAACTTCCGACTTCAACTGTATAGGTTCTATACATATCACATATATCTTTATGTGGCTCTTATCCCAGAGTAAGAGTGGGATAAGGAGTGTGTAGACAGCATTGTAGGTAGTGTAGACTGGGCACAAGGCTCCACAGCTGGGGCGTGTTCAGCAGGACGGTCAGATAGAAATATGCTATGTAGAACAAACATTCCTCTTGTATGTGTTGAATAAGGAATAACGTCAGCTCTATGCACGGAAATTCTATCTGTAACGTTGGAGAACGTTTTGCAACTGAATGTGGCTCTGTTCTATGTCTGCCAGTGACAGATCCTGAATGTGCAACGTGAGGCAGACTGTGGTGCAGATACAGATCCAGGCTGCCTAGAAATGGAGCCATCGTCAGTCTGTTTCAGGAGAACAGCCTACAGAGGGGATTCAGGTGTACACAACATTACCTTTCAAGTGCCAGATATGAAATGACCTTACCCTATAGCTGCTACAGTGTCTGGCTTCTGAAACCTGCCATCCAAAAGTAACAACCCAAGACATATGAGCTGCAAGGCACCTTCCATCTCTAAAACAAACTCCAGCTGTGTTAAAACTAAGGCGGATCTTTGTTTGTTCTTCTTCATGCATTCCGGTTTCAGCTCCACTGGGAGCTGGCAGACTGGGAGAGGTATGAGAGGTGGCTATGGACAATGACAGCATTCTGGGCACAGTCCTCCCATCTCAGCGTGCACTCAGCACAGCAACTGTTTAGCACATCTCAGCATTAGCCTAGGTCATTATGGTTCTTTGCTTGAATTCACATCACTAGTACAGAATTTCTTTTTTGAATGTCAGAACATGTGGTTTTAAGGGTAGAGAGTGCAATCTTAGAGAGAATGTGAATATTTATGTCAGCTTGACGTGCGAACTGATACTTGGAGCTACATATCGAGGCTTGTAAGTGTGTTTTTTTTCTTTAGATGCGGGAGGAAATATATATATAAAAAATCCAAATCATTCCAATCATTTAAGTGATTTACTGTATGGGATGTCAAAACCAGTTATTTCTAGCACCTTGTACCAGACAGATGTGCCACTTCCCCTATCACCCATTTGACTGTCCTATGTCAGATAGTGATGCCATAAAACATATCAGATACACTTTCCTCATATAATAGTCAATTCCATCGCAGCGTACGCAAAGCCTACAGTTTGCTGATTGATATATGCAATACAATGGGTTAAATCACAGAGATAGCAAAATGCTTTCAATGGTGTGCCATGGAGCCAAACATATCACCCTTCCATCCCCTCCGTCCCAACCCAGAATCTACTCTCTCTCTCTATAATGTGCTCCAGCCTCCCAGAGGATGGAGTGGCACCAGTCCCATTTCTCCTGTCTGTCTCCAGGGTGTTATGCTGGGTAAAAAGAGAACCAGCT